>NC_046641.1:24419289-24719289 GCF_900324485.2 Mastacembelus armatus | reverse complement strand
TGAAGGCCCAGATTGATAAAGTCATACAGCAGGAGAAATATATCAACAAGCTGCAGAGTAAAGAAGAGAAGTAGAGTCCAGACTGTCTCAGGATTGTTCTGATAGGGAAGACTGGAACTGGAAAGAGCTCTTCAGGAAACACTATTCTAGGAAGGAAGGAGTTTAAATCTGAATTAAGTCTAACATCAGTCACCAAATATTGTCAGAAAGCAAAGAGTGAAGTGAACGGTCGTCCTGTGGTTGTGGTCGATACTCCTGGTCTGTTTGACACAGATTTGTCCCATGAAGAAGTTAATGAGGAGATGGTGAAATGCATCAGTCTTCTGGCTCCAGGTCCACATGTCTTCCTGCTGGTGTTACAGATCGGCCGACTCACACCAGAGGAGAAGGAGACGCTAAAACTCATCAAGGATGTTTTTGGGAAGAATTCAGGAAAATTCACCATCATTCTTTTAACTGGAGGAGATAAACTGGAACGTGACAAACTGTCCATTGAAGAATATATAGAAACAGGATGTGATGATTCCTTTAAGAAACTGATCAGTGACTGTGGAGGAAGATACCATGTGTTTAATAACTATGATCAACAAAACCAGACACAAGTCAGTGAACTGATCAACAAGATCGACACCATGGTGAAGGAAAATGGAGGCAGCTGCTACACCAACGAGATGCTGCAAGAGGCTGAAGCAGCGATAAAGAAAGAAATGGAGAGAATCCTGAAGGAGAAGGAAGAAGAGATGAGGAGAGAGAGGGAGGAACTAGAGAGAAAACATGAGGAGGAAATGGAAGAAATGAGAAGAAGAATGGAAGAACAGAGGGAGGAAACTGAAAAGGAGAGAAACCTGAGAGAAAAACAACTTAAAGAAATGGAGGAAAACATCAAGAAGGAACATGAGGAGAGAAAGAAAGAAGAAGAAAAGAGAGAAGAAGAAGACAGGAAGAGGAAACAGCAGGAAGAAATTCAGCGACAGGAGTGGGAACAGAAACTTGAAGCTTTGACAAAAAAGATCAAATCAAAATTAGAGGAAAAAGAAACTATTGACAGAGACCTGGAGCAGAACAGAGAAGAGATGAGAAAAGAACGAGAGAACTGGGAGAAGAAACAAAGAGAGTGGTGGGACAGACGATACCAAGAAGAAGAACAGAGACGACAGGAGGAAAGAGAGAAATATGAAAAGAAAAGAAAAGAAAAGAAAAGAAAAGAAGAAGATCGACTCAGAAGAGAACAGGAGGAGAAAGAGAGAAATGAATTAGAGGAGAACTATAAGAAAAAAATAGAGGAGATGAAAAAGAAATATGAAGAGGAGGCCAGAAAACAGGCTGAAGAGTTCAATGAGTTCAGACAGAAATACACCAAAGACTTTACAGCTCTGGTAGAAAAACACATGGAGGAAATACAGGAACTGAAGCAAAGACATGAAAGACAAATGAAAGAGGCTGAGGGCCGACATGAACGAGAAAGTGAACTGTTCCAAAACCTCTCAAAGCACAAAGAAGAACATTTGAAAGAAGAGATGGAGACACTGAAGAAAAAACATGACACAGAAATAAACAAACTAAAACATAAATATGAGAAATGCATCTTCCTGTGACCTCTGGGACTGGACTCTGGACTGCTCTGACATCAACAGAGTGAACTTTGATTTATTTCCATAGTTTTGCCTTTTCCTGGACCACAGAGGAGACAAGTCCCAGAAAGACAAGTGGAGGCATCTGAATTCAAAGTGAAGGTCCTGCCTCACTAACGTTTCCTCCCAACATGCACAGACATCAGCAGTGTCAACATGAATGATGAGGCTTTAATGACAACAGGCTGCAGCATCTACTGTCTTTTATCTCACTGTTCTAATGATCCGTCCCACTGTTTTCTCATGTTGACACATTATTCTGTGTATTGGAACCAGCTGATCTGTTACTGTTTAATGATCAATAAATCAACTTCCTGTCAATGAGCCAGTGTCCATTTAAAAGCATCAATCGCTCAAAAGAGACTTTTCCATTTTTACGTGACCCTGAAGGCATCTCTCAGAGACGACCTGAGTCCAGATGTAGTTAAATATAGAAACAAACATTATCCAGACTTTACTTCTTACACTGGTTCTTTCTGAAATATGTCAGCCCACAGAAAAAGACACCTGAACACATCATGCTGGTCTCTCTTGTACATGATTTACTCTGAACCACATCGATCACAAAAGCCCCAAAGTGTTTGAGTCCTTTATAAGATCTGTTGTCACTGAGCTGGAAACAATCCGGACTCACTTCAAACCATTTAACACTTTATGTTGTGACTGACTCTTTCCTTCTGTGCTGCCTTCACTTTCAGCTGATTCCCTTTAAAATCAACGTGCAGAGACATTTTATCTCCGTATTCATCTCCTCTGAGCAAACCAGGATCAGGCCTGTTTCCAGTCTCTGTATCAGCACTGAGCTGTAGCTCTGCAGCTTCAAGTCTCTGCATGTTGAGAGGAGTCCCACAGAGTCCACCTTTTTTGGTCTTTGTGCCGCTGCATGTTAGTTGTCTCAACAGGCCTGAACCAGCCGGAGAATGTGCACAATGTCAGCTCTGCCTGACTGCAGGCCATTATCACAGGTCACAGACCTGAGCGGCATGCCGAGGCAAACTGGTTCCCTGCAGCCGGGTCCTGCACTGTTCTGCAGCAGCACGAAAACATCTAAATCCTGACACTGCTGCATCCACGTCATCAGACTTTTCCTCCAGTGCCGAGCTGGATTCTGTTTTTAATACAAGTGTGTGGTTCTGGTTCTTTAAATACTGTGATTAACAACTTTAATCTGGTGGTGACTGTGTTTGAATCTGCCCCCAGTGAACTAGTATCTGATCCTTGACGTCAATACAAACAGCAGCAACACACTGAAAAAACTCCAGTACAGGTACAAGTTCTGCCTCTGAAATCTGAAGTATTATCAGCAGAGTACTGTAAGTTTAATATTATCAGCATTAAAATACTGTTTTCTGAACATTTTTGTAAGTGAAAACCTGAAAAGTAACAACAGCCTTTGAAAACATACAGAATAAACCTCAGGAACAAACTCAGGTCTGGACTAAATGGACTTTTCATCTCAGTGTAAAATCAGGTTTGATCAACTTTCTGTTTATTTTGTGAGAAAGTTCAGGTTCTAGTTTCCAACAGCTGAACAGGTAAATGATGAGAAATAAAGGGAGACAGTAAAAACCGGTAACGTGCAGCAGGACCTCAGTGAATCTGCAGCAGATTTTCCTCCATATAAGGAAGAAGCTGTAAAAACACTCAGCAGGTCAGTTTCAACAATCAGGCCTGATTCATTGGGGTCAGTTCCTAAACTTGATCCTAATCCGACACACGCCGACGTGTGTTTCAAAGACACTGAATCATTTTCTGTCAAACCCTCACAACATTTCAGTGTTTTCAGCTTCTGGATCGTTGCTGCTTCAGGTTTTATCAGGTTGTTTATTGATTCGTCTCCTGGGCCTGTTGTCAGATGTGGACTGAAGGTGACAACAGTCACAGACAGTAAAACCTGATCAGGGTGGGGCTCGAACGTGTTCCTGAGGTGAGTCAGCCACAGTTTAGTCCATACAAGGACAGAAGGGACCAAGCCTCAGTCTCACACGGTGGGCGGGGTCACACCTGTAAGCCCCGCCCCCTCGAACCTGAGAAGCTGATTAAGGTACGACCCCAGAATCCTGCGCTGTGATTGGCTGAACGCCCAGGTAGAAGTTAAAAAAGGAAACGATTTGCAGCTTCTCTCATGCATTAAAAAAACCCCAAACATTTCCTTTGCTTTCCAGGAGAAAAATTCAGTGAAAGACGAGTTTCCAGTGTTCGTGGTTGTACCTGAAGACAGGGACGTGTCTGTGCAGGTCCAGGGAGTGGACACAATAACAGGAACACATCCGCAGTGAAAAACAATCACAGGCAATAGTACAGCTTCATGGTTTAGATAATGAACATATAGAGAACAGATCCAGAGTCAGGACAGGTCCTGGAGCAAAAACCGGCTCTATCAGAGAACGTTACTTTTTACAGGGGAACACTCAGACCCTGCAGCATCTTTCCAGACAAACCAGCTGGTGACAGACGGACTGTGTTTGGACCCAAATCAGAAACTGGAGCAGCAGAACAACGTCTGCAGGTAAAGCAGGTCACAGGACAGAAGAGACAAAAAATATTCAAGGAGCCAAGAACCAAAAACCCCGAACCAGGAGCTGTCCATCTGAAAGCTGCTGGAGGTAAAACCTGCAGATCCAGACCAACAGAGCGAAAACAGGATGGACAGAAAGGGTCAGGGGTTTCCAGCCTGTGGGACGAGACACCACAAAGGGTCATAAGATGAATGAAAGGGGCCCAACAAGGAGCCCTGGTGTAAAACACACAACAGCTTATAAAAAGGTTTAATCTGCTCTGTGTTCACAGGCCATGAGCAGGTCACTGATGTCGGAACTAAACTGGACTAAACTCAAAAACAACAGCTGTTTATCAGCAGCAGGTTGTTAAGGAGTCAAAGATGTTTTTTTTGGAGGACATGTTTGTATTTACAGGAGAGAAGGCGACAGAGAGGAACTGATCATTTTACACCAGGGCCCCTTTCATTCATCTTATGACCCTTTGTGGTGTCTCGTCCCACAGGTTGGAAACCCCTGACCCTTCCTGTCCATCCTGTTTTCGCTCTGTTGGTCTGGATCTGCAGGTTTTACCTGCATCAGCTTTGAGACTGACATATCAAATCAAATCACTGACATTAAAGGAAACGTTTTCTTATTTACAGTAAATACAACAGGTCACAAACGACCTCAGGTTCATTGTTGTTGTTGTTAAAGACTTTAACTTTATTTAAGGTGAACCTGTGGACTGACACAAACACAAACTGAACTGGAGCAACATGTTGATGTTTAATCTGCAGAGACGTCTCCATTAAAACACTGTGGCTGCACAAATACACAACTACACAACTACAACACAACTACACTACTACACAACTGCACAACTACACAACTATAACACAACTACAACACAACTACACTACTACACAACTGCACAACTACACAACTATAACACAACTACACAACTACACAACTATAACACAACTACACAACTACACTACTACACAACTGCACAACTACACAACTATAACACAACTACACAACTACACCACAACTATAACACAGCTACACAACTATAACACAGCTACACAACTACAACACAACTACACTACTACACAACTATAACACAGCTACACAACTGCACAGCTACACAACTATAACACAACTACACAGCTGCACAACTACACAACTATAACACAACTACACAGCTACACAACTATAACACAACTACACAGCTGCACAACTACACAACTATAACACAACTACACAGCTACACAACTATAACACAGCTACACAACTATAACACAACTACACAACTACACAGCTACACAACTATAACACAACTACACAGCTACACAACTATAACACAGCTACACAACTGCACAGCTACACAACTATAACACAACTACACAGCTGCACAACTACACAACTATAACACAACTACACAGCTACACAACTATAACACAGCTACACAACTATAACACAACTACACAACTACACAGCTACACAACTATAACACAACTACACAGCTACACAACTATAACACAGCTACACAACTGCACAGCTACACAACTATAACACAGCTACACAACTATAACACAACTACACAGCTACACAACTATAACACAACTACACAGCTACACAACTATAACAACTACACAACTGCACAGCTACACAACTATAACACAACTACACAACTACACAGCTACACAGCTACACAACTATAACACAACTACACAACTATAACATAATTACACAACTACACAACACAACACTGCAGACACTGAGAGACTCTTCACAGGCAATGACTCGTTTGCTTCAGTCTTTTCCTTGTTTGACTGGTCTGAAGTGGAACATGAGGCCCTGACACAGCTGGTTCACAGCTGGATTAAACTGCAGCTCAGTGAAAGAGACGGACTCTGTTGATTCATGTTCAGCACCAGGTTTAATGTGGTGACACAAACTAATTCATTTAAAGGATCATTTAAAACAAGCAGCAGGTCGGGATCAGGTTTGTGCCAGATCAAATTCTTATTGAAAAAAAACACACACACACACACACACTGAATGTAAAATACTGTTTTATCTGACACTGGACACAAACTGCACTTTGCTGTATTTTACCTGAAAAAATCTACATGAGACACTTGAGGCTCATTGAGCAAATCAGGTGAGTCCAGTCCAGTCCAGTCCAACTCTTACAGCAGGAACACATAACTTTAAGCTGAAAACTTTCAGAGGTTTGGGGGTTTGAAGTGATTTGGTTTGGAGCTCAGACTCCACCAGGTTTAGAAAAGTTAGTTTCTGCACCAACAGTTTTGACCTGATCCACCTCAGACTCAAACCAGAACCAAGTCCTGGTCCCAAACTAAAACAGGTTTTCAGTTAAACCTCAGTTTGTGTACTCACCCTTCCGGTCTGACGGGCCAATCATACCTCTCCTGCTCATAAACTCACCTGCAGGCTTCCCCCTCCCCGATGACAGATTTCTGCTCCAGCCAATCAGGACGCGAGCTGAGCCAACCTGAAGGTTCCTGCTCACCTGCACCAATCAGAGCGCGAACTGAGGCAAAAATCACCTTTTATGGGCAACACGAGCGACCTCGCGAGCGCAAATAAAATCGGGGAACCGGTTCGTGACGGCGCAGTTCGCGGGCACAGCCGGGTCAGAGGAACACTTGCAAGACTTCAGCTACAGATTCACCTGAGACTCACCTGCACAGGTAGGAAGCGATGCTGCCGGCTCGGTGGTTTGACGTAATCTGGTTTTATAAAACCAATCGGGACCCAGGTTTATTGACCAGACTCGGACATTGACGCGCCCATGGGTGACAGGTAGCTGGTGCGCGCGCTTTCTAGTGTTTTAATAAGGTCAGAGTTACACTTTATGTTGGAAACACTAAAACAAACAATCGGGTTTGACTTCATCTAGTTTTTCTGTCTGTAGGAAATATTCAGTTTTCCGGTGGGTCTGGGTTTTTCAGAGCCGGTTAAAGTCTCTCTGAGGATTAATCATAAACAGGGACCGATCCCTTAGATCAGATTGATTCTAATCTGACGTGGGCTCAGTTCGTCCAGTAAAAACGTTTCTGTAGAAAAGATGTTGAGGTAAAAATCAACGTTTCCCAGCTGCTGCTCCAAAGTCTAAACTCTGAGGAGACAAATGTAAAAACCAAAAAAGGGAATTGAACTAAAGCTCAGATCGGGCCAGGCAGCAGGAGGTTCCAGCTGGTAAACGTCACCTGCATCTGGAGAAGCTGCGTGAAGTTTAATATATAAGGAAAGTTTTAGTCAAGTCATAAAATACTGAAGTTACTTTAGAGAGAAACGTTTGTAAAACATGTGGATTCAGGTTTTTATGTTGGGGCTGAGTCTTGGTCTCTCACACACGTCAGGCTACAGTCAAAGTCTGATTACTGAGACCTGATGCTGAGTGTGTTTCCAAACACCTGTGGCATCCTGACAGGCTGTACAAAGTCTGGTTCTGGTTCAGGAAGGACTGCAAACAAATGGGACATGTGTCAGACACGTCTGACATTTTCTTTAAACATCCTTTAACTGATACATTCAAAGTGTTTCTGGGAAAAGACTTTAAACTCCTCAGTTTCCTGTTGGCACCAAAGTCAAATGTTGTTTTTAACTGGTGTAACAGGAAGTGAAAAGGTTTTGTAAAGTAAACAGTAACAGACCAACAGGATGTGGGGAGAGATGATGACAATGTCTGTTCCTTTCAGAAATGGAGGACGACGTCGCTGCCCTCGTTGTTGACAATGGCTCTGGCATGTGCAAAGCCGGTTTCGCCGGAGACGACGCCCCTCGTGCCGTCTTCCCCTCCATCGTCGGCCGCCCCAGACACCAGGTACGCTCGGTTCCGCCCACCTGATGGGATTTTAGGTGTGTGGCAGGTGAATGCAGTGTGTGACCGTGCAGGTGTGTTTGTGTGCAGGGCGTGATGGTCGGGATGGGACAGAAGGACAGCTATGTGGGAGACGAGGCCCAGAGCAAGAGAGGCATCCTGACCCTGAAGTACCCCATTGAGCACGGCATCGTCACCAACTGGGACGACATGGAGAAGGTGAAGACTAAGTGTCCTGGGCAGATCAATAGTCTATAAAATCAAATGATCTGTAAAAGAAACTTCACAGCTGAAAATGTGCCTGTTGTTAAAGGCTGGAACAGGAAATGAGCTGGTGGTGCTGCAGTTGAAATATTGTGGACTCAGAGTTGCACCTGTAGGATCAGGAGCTTTAATAACATCTCTCCACTCCTGCAGATCTGGCATCACACCTTCTACAACGAACTGCGTGTGGCCCCTGAGGAGCACCCAGTCCTGCTGACTGAGGCGCCCCTCAACCCCAAGGCCAACAGGGAGAAGATGACACAGGTGTGTCTGAGACTTGGATCCTGCTGATCATTCTGCTGCTGAGTCTTGTCCTGCAGCTTCTTAAAAGCCTTTTGCTGCTAGTTTCCTTGAACTACATCCATGTGTATATATTTAAAAAAGAGTTGGGGGGGGGGGGGTTAGTGTCAGGGTTTGACATTGGTTGTGACACCTCATCTTTCTGTTTGGTCCAGATCATGTTCGAGACCTTCAACTGTCCTGCCATGTACGTGGCCATCCAGGCTGTCCTGTCGCTGTACGCCTCTGGTCGTACCACAGGTGAGAGCTCAGACAAACGTCCATCAAAGCTGCAAGATCCTGAAACACTGAATTTAGGCCCAGTAGTTCTCTTGGAGCACCATCTAGTGGCAACAAGAGGAAGTGCAGCTCATCCTACTTGTGCTGTGAAGGCCTCAATGTGCAGCATGTGGGTCAGTACCAGAAAAGTGTTTCTTCTGTAACTCTGTGCTGGTTGTGTGTCGCAGGTATCGTGATGGACTCTGGAGACGGTGTGAGCCACACTGTGCCGATCTACGAGGGCTACGCTCTGCCTCACGCCATCCTCCGTTTGGACTTGGCTGGCAGAGATCTGACCGACTACCTGATGAAGATCCTCACTGAGAGAGGCTACAGCTTCACCACCACTGGTACAACAGTTTTACCCTAGAACCAACGGTTTGGGTCTGATTTTAGTCCTCAGCAGGACATGCAGCTCCAAGTGTCTGTTCAGGATATTTGCGTCTTGTTTTTTCTAACACACATTTCATGTGAACTCCAGCTGAGCGTGAGATCGTGCGTGACATCAAGGAGAAGCTCTGCTACGTGGCTCTGGACTTCGAGCAGGAAATGCACACGGCAGCATCCTCTTCCTCCTTGGAGAAGAGCTACGAGCTTCCTGATGGACAGGTCATCACCATCGGCAACGAGAGGTTCCGCTGCCCTGAGGCTCTGTTCCAGCCTTCGTTCCTCGGTACGTAATGCTGATCAGCACTGACTGTGGGTCTGTTTCTGGTTTTAAAGTTGAACTGAACTAAAATAACTCTGGTTCCATCTGTGTTCAGGAATGGAGTCGGCCGGCGTGCACGAGACGACCTACAACAGCATCATGAAGTGCGACGTGGACATCCGTAAGGACCTGTATTCCAACACCGTGCTGTCCGGCGGCACCACCATGTACCCTGGCATTGCTGACCGCATGCAGAAAGAGATCACAGCCCTGGCCCCACCCACCATGAAAATCAAGGTAGAGTCTCATTTCCTGCAGATCAGGGACTCAAATGGCTCAGTCAGCTGATCTGTCAAACATAAAACATTAAGGATCATTTCAGTTTATGCTGCTTCATCAGTTACTTCAACTTTACACTAAGTCTTCAGTATTTAGTTTGCAAACTAAACGAGAGCTTAGACTGGACCGTTCCACATTATAGACCAAGAACAGTCTGCAGGGTTTGATCTACAGGCTTTTGAAATAGTTTGTTCATGAAACTGGGCAAATATTTATAAAATGCTGTTTCAAATGCAGAAATATTCACTTAAGGATTTTGTCCTTGTTGAATATGAGCATTAAAGTTCTTTCTCTCCTCACCTCCAGATCATCGCTCCCCCAGAGAGGAAGTACTCTGTCTGGATCGGCGGCTCCATCCTGGCCTCCCTCTCCACCTTCCAGCAGATGTGGATCAGCAAGCAGGAATATGACGAGTCCGGCCCCGCCATCGTCCACCGCAAGTGTTTCTAAAGGCTCCAGGTCACCCCCCCCCCCGCGTTCCACCTGTTCCCTCTCTGGTCGACCTCGTATGAACAGACTTGGAGATGAGCTGAGCGACATTTTAACATTTCAGCGGGGCAGACGCTCTGAAGCCGCTTATGAACTTTGAAAACGTTTCTGAACATGTTGGTCTAACTGCTTCCAGTGCTGGTGATAACCTACAGTTTTATCACTGCACAGCTCCTTCTACTCTTTCTGCCTATTCATCAGTCCGATGCTGCACATCGCTCTCCTGTTCTGTATCGATGCTCTTCAGGAGCGTTTGTACTTGTCAATAAAATGCCAACGTTTGTTTACAGCTTCTCTCATGTGGTCATTTGTTGTTCAGGCTCAGATCTTACTCTGCCTCAGGAGGCAGGAGACTGGGATTTAATCTGTGCTGGTTAGAAACATGACTGATCATTTATTGCTCTTCCTGTGGAAGCTGGTGAATGTTCCTGCAGCTGAAGGATCAGACAGAAATTCACTTTCATTTCAGAAAATGTTGAGGCCCATTAACTTACAGCTGTACAAACCATCTGAGGTGTGTTGGGACATTATCAACTAGTCCTACTACACTGATCTGACCTGACAAGAACTTTGTGTTCAGAAAGGATTTTAAGTCTCATTTGTAGAAATGAGACACTACAGCTGTCCAGTCTATGGTGGCCCCCTGGGGCCAAAGCACACTGATATGACACTGCAAATCTGAAAGTTGAATCGCAGCCCTTGATGGAAAGGAGGAACAGTTTGACCAACCCCAGCTCATCACACCCCCTAGTGTCCTGGATGACACCAAGTCATCTTTGGAGTGTTCCTGTTTTTGCATGTGCTTTTCTGGGTTTGTGTTGCAATGTGTTTTGTCCAAAGGGGCCACTGTACCAATCCCCCAAATAATTACAGTCGTTGTTCCTGTGTTCAGACTTTCACACACAACCTCTGGTTAAACAACACAAATTACAGGTGACTGTAAACATTTTATTTATAAGTGTTTTTTTTTTGTGCAAAACTGTAAAAGTGAAGAAAAAACAAGACTAAACATTTATCATGTTGAACAAACCTGAACCAACAAAAACCAGTGACCCAAAGACTAAACAGTTTTAAATGTGGGGAGGAAAATTATAAAAGTAATAAAACATTCACTTGCTGTGACCAATGCAGAAAGAGATCACGGCCCTGGCCCCACCCACCATGAAAACCAAGGTACAGTCTCATTGAAATATATTTGTACAGAAATATTACCCTCAACTTTCCTTTATCTTTGTATTTAACAGACCAAAGACAAAGATCTTTGTTAAAACATCTGCACAGCTTTTTAGTCACGTTTCCCTTTAGATCAGCTGCTTTGTTCCGTAACTCATACATTTACTAAACAAGTAAAATATTACTATTCAATATCCTGTGACTACACAGACTACCACAGTAAATAATAAACTAAAGGACTAAGCACTTTCTTACATACATACATTCACTTCTTATATATTAACTTTTATTTTAAATTCTTAGACATTTTCTGGTGACTGGTAATAATCAGGTGCCCTTTTGTACTGAGGTCCTCGAACACAACTCATTTCCAGCAGACAAAATAATCACACAGGTCGTCTCCTCCACCTGCTCCTAAACATCACAAACTCATTTTGTAGGTTTAACCAGCTCACTTTCATTTTGTTTGTTTCCTCACTGATTTTACTGTTTGATAAATGTCACTGCTGGATTCTGGTTGGAGTGGGGGGGTGGGGGTGCGTTCTGCAACCTCCCCACTAGAGGGCAGTAAATCATAAATGTACCAATAAACGCAAATATCTGTCACAGAGTGAAAAGTCTTACTGGAAGGACTCTGGTGTGAGTAGTTTCTATTTCTACACACTGTAGTTAGTAGTTACAGCCTTAGTCAATTTGGATTTCAGGTCCAGCCTTGTGGCTGTAAAGTCTATAAAGGCTGCAGCTGTTCAGGCTCCCTGGTTTAAACCCCTTCACAGTAGTTTAAGTGTTGTCTGTAGTTTGTTCGTATAGAGAACTCAGAAACGCATAACAAATTACCAACAGCAGCAATGACAGTGCAAACAAAGAGTAGGTCCATTTCCTTCTCTTATAGTGGTACTCCTGCTGCAGCTTCCTGTGGCTGGTTTTCTCCTCTTCCAGGTTCTGTTTCAGGTCCTGGTTCATCTGTTCCCACATGTCCTTCTTTTCTTTATCCCAACCCTCTCGCTCTCTCTTCATCTCTCTCCTGTACTGGTCCAGCTTCCTCTCAGCACTTTCCCTCTGCTCTCGTTCTGCCTGGACTCTTTTCTCCGAGTCGTCCAGTTTTCTTCTCGAGTCCTGACGCAGAACTTCTTCTCGTTTTTTACAAGCCCTTCTCTCTTCGTCTAGCTCTTTCTTTCTCACCTCTCGCTCCTTGTTGAAGCTTTCGTCTGTGTCCTTCAGCTGTTTTTCTCTCAGTTTTTTCTCTTTTTCAAGCTCCGCTGTCTGTTCCCTGATTCTCTTGTTCAGAGTTTTCAAATCTTCCTCATATTTTCTCCTGAGCTCTTCCTCCGTCTTCCTCATCTCCTCCCTAATCTCCTCCTCTTTGTCCTCATACATGTCAGAGTCATAGCAGCTGCCGCCATTGGCCGCCACCAGGGCCTCAATCTGGGTCCGCAGCTCACGGACCTGTGTGCGGTTTGTGTGGTCTTTGTTGTTGAAGACCTGGAATCTTCCTCCACAGTCCTTTATGAGTTGTTTGACAAAGTCATCACAAGTTTCAATATATTTCTCAAATGTCAGGTTTTCCAGTTCGTCTCCTCTGGTGAAGACAATCATGGTGAAATCACACGACTTCCTGCCAAAATGCTTCTTGATCAGTTCCACTGAGTCTTTTTCTTCTTGTGTAAAGCTGCCGATCTGCAGCACCAGTAAGATCACATGAGTTCCAGGACTCAACAAGTTCATGCATTTTTTGATCTCCCGCTGATACTCGTCCTCAGACAGATTCGTGTCAAACAAGCCGGGGGTTGTGACCACGACGGCAGGACGTCCATCAATCTCTCCTGTTGCTTTCTCGCAAGATTTGATCGGTGGCTTTGGGAGGATTCGGGGTTTAAAGAGCTTTTTGCCTAAAATGGTGTTTCCTGTTGAACTTTTCCCACTGCCAGTCTTCCCGACCAGGACCATCCTGAGGGCTTCAGCACCACCTCCCATCTGACTCTTCTGTTTCACATCCTGCAGCTCAGCTGTGAGTTTTGTGACCATCTCCATCTGAGCCTTGGTGAACATGTCCTTTGTGAAGCATCTGGATCCTTCAGGTCTCATTGTGTCCACAGTGTCCAACAGCTCAGAGACCTGCTGCGTGTCCCTGATGTTGAGAACAACAGATCTTCCTCCACAGCTCTGACAGAGCTCCTGGATGTCTCTGTTCCCTCTGACAAACTTAACAACAGCTGGAGCTCTAGGATCTGACTCCACAGTGAACAGGATCAGGGTGAAGTCATTGACTCGAGAGCTGAACATGATCTGGATGGTCTTTAACTCTCTCTTGTCTTCATCAGTGAGGGGACCCACAGGTAGGACCAGGATGAAGACATGGACGCCCTCAGGATCACAGAGGGAGATACACCTGAGTGATTCCTCCATCACTGCCTCCTGAGGTTTTCCATCCAAGGCAGGCAGCTCCACCAGGGAAACCCAACGTCCACACACCTCTGCCTGCTTTTTAACACACTCTGAGGAGTTGGACACTGGATGAAGCTCTGTCTGACCTAAGATGGTTTTGGCTGCTGAGGTCTTCACTACTCCTCTTCTCCCATACAGAACCAGGTTTAAAGCTGGTTTGTTGGATTCAGACATGGGTCTCATGGTTAAACCTGGATCCTCATTCTCAAACACATCACAGCTCAGATGTTCTCCTCTGTTCTCCTTCACAATCTGACCCAGTCGTGTTAACAGCTCTGGAAGCTCAAGATCCTTCTGCCACAAAAATCTGTATCTGCACATTCTGATCAGGTCTTTTAATGGTGGATGCTGCCTGTACTTTTCCATGGACCCTGAACTCTCCTCTCTGGGTGCTGATATCAGAATCAATGACTGATCAAATGATCGGTCACTGAAGAGTTTCAGGACTCTGCAGAGTCTCAGTCTGAGTTCCTCAGTGAAGTCTTCGGGCTGTAGAACCAGCAGGAACACATGAGGTCCAGGATCAGAGAGTCTCACACAGTTTCCTACATGTTGTTTCAGTTTGTCTTGGGATATTTCAGGATGCAGCAGATCTGGGGTGTTGATGAGAACTACTTCTTTCTCCTCCACCTGTCCTCTGACTATCTGACAGGTGTCTGGTTCTTCCTCAGGGTTGAACTGAGTCTGTCCCAGTATGAGGTTCCCCACTGAGCTCCTGTCAGACCAGCTGTTCCCCAGTAGAACCAGCCTCAGCTCTGACACTGGAATGAAAACACTCAATTAGAACAATGAACCAACATTGAACTAGATCAGTCAAACAGGATTATGAAGAAACCTGGACCTGGAACTTCCCTGTACAACAAGACCAGCCACAGCTGCTACACCTGACCCTTTTTACAGTGACACATTCTCTTTATAGGACTACAGACTTTCTGCATTTTGTATTTTATGTCTCTGTCCAGTTGGTCCGAGGTTTTTCACCTGATCACATGACACCTTCATGCCTGTCATATTGGAAAGTGTTGAAGTGCACTCTAGGCAGCAATATGTCCAATATGGCGGCCAAAACAAAGTGTCATGTGACTTAGTGATGTGGGTGACAAACCTCAATAAAAAGCAGGACTGAGCAGAATAACATCTACACGTTTACAACTTTGTAAATCAGGTTTGTTCAATGTGGGATCAGTTTTTTACTGTTACTGCTGAATGGAGCTGCCTGCTAGCTAGCAGGGCTATCAGCAGTTAGCATCATCCCATTACACCTGAGGTCAGAGGTCAGACAGCTGCCTCAGGTGTGACGGACATTTGAAGGCATGTTGTGGCTGGACACCACATTCCTACATTAATAGATAAACCAGTTCACCTCAATGTTAATTCTGGTTTTAATTCTTTCAGCCTCTTGTTTTTAGTCGTAATTTTCTCAAACAGTCTTCGGTGCGGAAATGAAAGTTGCTAAAGGTCTCTAGCTGCTATAAACATAACACAGACCTCAGTTATTTGGTTACAGTCAGGTTATGATGGGATGGCACTTTAAATAGACAGCTCCATGCTAACATTAGCCACTATAGCTCAACGCTAACTTTAGCCACTATAGCTCAATAGTAACATTAGCCACTATAGCTCAATGCTAACTTTAGCTAAGGTACATGTGAATGAGCTGATCCTCCTCCCTTCACTCTCTCATGGGAAACTAAAGAAAATCTCCTCACTCATCAGGCAGAATGTGTTCATGTGTTCTGGAGAAAAGCCAGAACCAAAACCCAGTTCAGAAGAACAGGTCAGCAAACACACAAACAGTCAGAGAAGGACTCACTGTGTGGGGGCAGGAAGGGGCAGCTGCTGTTCTGTCTCAGGGGCTTCACTTTCCCTGTTCCTGAAAAAAACAAATCATAAAATGAACATTTTAAAGATGCACCATTAAACCAAAGTCATGTCAAACAGAGTCTGGACACGCTGGCTGTCAGTTTAAAGGAAGAGTTCGACATTTTTATTGAACTACACTGGTCAGAGAGAAAAAAGTTTTTGATGATTAATATGTAATGAGTGATTTGTATCAGTGACACACACAGTCCTGACGATCACTGTAAACCACATTTCCAAGTTAAAGCTTCAGCAGGATCTGTGTGTTTTACAGAGTCAGACTACTCCTAGTCCGGTAGAGCCGGTGTGGGTCCTTCCTTCACTTGTGAGGAATCAAGGAGACCAGATATTTCCACAGGGTGAGGACTCATCACTTAAACTGAAACTGGTGTGAACTGGAGGGATTCTTACAGCTGAGGCATACTGCATGTTTTCATACAACATTACTGAAACACAGCCAGCATTCAGTACTAGGGATGGGAATCAACCCAGTTCCAGTTTAGGACTGGTTTGATGCCGACGTGTTGTTCTGACACTCCATCAGGTCTTTGCAACTCCACAGGGTGAAACTTGAAACAATAAGGGGGACAGGGCGGACTGGGACCAGTGGTCCAGAGCCAGGCGTCATTTCATGAGTAAATACATTAGCAGTGACTCTTCATGTAAAACAATCAAAGACCTGCACCATGTTGACAAATGTTCCATGGAACAGGTGCGTGAATGTCACTGTTTCCACCTGAACAGCTCGTCTGTTACTGTCCACAACATCAGAACCACAGCAGCCCAGTGTTTGACTAAAGCAGACAGATGTTACTACACACAGCTCTGACACTGTGGGTGGACACGTCCCTGTTCTGTGTCGGGTCGTACTTTCTACTAACTGAAAACACAACAGTCCACAATGAAACTGATAAACTATTGTCAAAATACACACTTTCAAAGCTCTGTGAGGTCAGGTGGGCTGAAACAGCCAATGACAGGCTGTGTTTTAAATGTGGGTTTCTCTATATTAGTGGAATACTAGGGAATACTGTAAAATACTGTGAAATACTGCGTTCAGATTAGAGGTAAGAGCTGCACTGATGCTAAAAACTTTTCTGTAATAAAAATACATAAAACTGATCAGGAATCGATAAAGAATCGAACCAATAAGCAGAATCAATAATATTATTGGTATCAGTTTAATCAATTCCCATTGATTCCTGTGATTCCAACCACCTGCGGTCAGGCCTAAAGGGTCTCCACCTGGTGGTCCGGGTCTGCTATTACAGCACCTGGATCCGGTTCCTCTGGACATTAAGGAGCAAAACGGGTCTGGATCAGGAGGTTCTGTTTGTTCACGGTCCAACATGTTTAAAACCGGACCAAGGCCTGAAACACGGTCGACAACTTTGGGTCTGGGTGAACAGTCCCAGTATAAACTGGTTTGAAACTGGTTTAGGACTCTGCCGGTGTTTAACGACCTGTCTACACTCACGACCTTCAATCGATCCGATCAATATCGATCACCGATGTATTTATTGACACACAGTGACCGGGTTCACCTGTTTTTTTTTTGACTCACCTGATTCCTGCTGCGCCATCGCGGTGAAAGTGAAAGTGCAGAGAAAAGTCCCGAGTTTCCGTCCAGAACCTGTTCAGGTACTTTGGAGGATTTAAAGGTGACGGACTGACTGTGTCACTTCATGAGCGCAGGAGAAACAAATCAAACGGATGTTTATAAATCTTCAAAACCCTGAATAGACTTTGGACTTTTTGATCATCTTCTTCCGCTTCTTCTTCTTCTTCGTCCTCTATTTGCAGCAGACTGTGCTGCCCCCTGCTGGTCTCTGTGGTTTCAGCTCCTTATTGATTATCAGTGTGAGGCCTGTAGCTCAGGTGTGTCTGTTAATAAAGTCCTGACAGTCTCTTCCTGTCCACATTTTCCACTGGGTGTTTTCATGCACAGTGACCCAGTGTCAGTGCAGGAACCACCTCACTGTGTCTCCTGTTCATGTTCCAGCCTGACCTGTGTTTCAGTGTTCAGCCTCATCTTTGTCATGTCTTCATGTGTTGTTGCTGCTGTGTCCATATAAAGTCCACATCAGCTCTATCTGCCTCAGCACCATCATTATTTCCCATGTCAAGTCTGGCCTGGCTCTACTTCTTAAAGCTGCAGTGGGATGGAAACATGGAAATTGACTTTTTTAACATAGGCCCCTTTTTCCAACATGAACGTTTGGACCAAGCGGCCGATCAGACTGTTAAAGGTTTCAAGTTAAAGGACTCCTGATACAGTACAACGACCCCAGGTAGAATTAAAAGGTAAAAGTACTTTATATGAAGTATTTCAGGTTTCATCTCACCAGTCAGAGTCAGAATCATCTTTATTGACAAACAATGGATTTGACTCTGGTTCGTTAAGATCTGTGTACAAACATTAACATGAAGCTTCAACTTTAGAAATAGAAAAATCAACCAGAATCAGAAGTGAATCATTTTATATTATGATCCAACCATCACTGCACTGGCTGCTCATGTCAGATTTCCTGCTCAGACCAACAGACCAACTCCCTCTTCTTCCTGTATAATGTTATTCAGTCCAACAACATCACAAACTGCAGCCTCCAAAATGATCATCCCTTTACTGAAAGACTCTGGGATCAGTTTGGGCTTTGAACAATAAACTGCTCAAAGAAAATATGTGGATATAGAAACAGGAATTAAATGAACCCAGAGCAGGAAGTTCACGGAAATTGTATAATAATCTAAAAATATACAATAATTGGACTGTTTGTAGATTTACATATACACAGTGTTATATTGAATAAGTGATTATTAAAGATTGTGGATTTAAACTGATCACATCATTCATTTATATACATGTAGTTTGTTTAATGAACAGCTCAACATCACACACGCACACACACTGACTGGTTGTCTATTTACAGTAATAAATTAATTTTCTCCCTATGTCTGTCTAATGATTTTCTTTTAAACTTTAGAGACAGAGGGATCTCCAACCAACACCCAGACCCACCATGTGTCCTGCTCATGGCTGAGACCAGATCATCTCCAACAATAATAATAATAACAAAGTGCTTCTGTCAGAGGACTGGCCAACTGGTTAAGCTAAATGGGTCATAACTTTCTCTTGTTAAATTTACTGGGTTGAACTAGTTGAAGCTTCATCATACACTTGAGTTTCAGCAGATCTGGGGTGTTGATGAGAACTACTTCTTTCTCCTCCACCTGTCCTCTGACTCTCTGACAGGTGTCTGGTTCTTCCAGGGTTGGACTGAGTCTGTCCCAGTATGAGGTTCCCCACTGAGCTCCTGTCAGACCAGCTGTTCCCCAGTAGAACCAGCCTCAGCCTCAGACTGGAATGAAAACACAGTTTAATGTAGAACTGATCCAAGCTGAAGTCAATCAACACATTAACAACCAGTAGCTCAGTGTGTTTAAGGTGGACTGAGGAGAATCTGTCATCTATTATCAACCTGACATGGAACCAGTGAGCTGACAAACATGAAAATGAAATAAAACATGAGTTTGTACCTAAAACATGTTGTAATGTCAATGCAGACAAGAACATTTCTGACTCAGTTCAGTTTCACTTACTGTTTGGTGGATCGTCTTTAGAACTGCTGCTTTGAGCTGAATCTTCCACTGCAGAGACAGAGAAAATATGAACATCCATTCATTCCCATATGATCAGCCTCATATGTCAAATGTCCCATGACTGTTGGTGTCACCAACCTGCATTAACATTTCACAGCCTTTCCAAGTCTTATCTAGTCTGTCTGAACCAATATGATTCTCCTTGGATCAGTACCAACATGTGCAGAGCAACCTCAGCACCTGGGATGTCTCAGCTCAGTCAAAGTGACTTTAAGGGAATTTCATTCATTAAAACATCAAACTAACAAATGAACAACTGAGCTTCCAAATATTTAAAAGGAAGAAAATCTAAGAAGGTGAAGAACAGTTTTGATTAAGTTCTATGATATGATCATATTTTTACTGTAACAACCATCATACTTACAACGTTCTCCTCTGTTCTCCTTCACAATCTGACCCAGTCGTGTTAACAGCTCTGGAAGCTCAAGATCCTTCAGCCACAAAAATCTGTATCTGCACTTTCTGATCAGGTCTTTTAATGGTGGATGCTGCCTGTACTGTTCCATGGACCCTGGAATCTCCTCTCTGGGTGTTGATATCAGAACCAATGACTGATCAAATGATCGATCACTGAACAGTTCCAGGACTCTGCAGAGTCTCAGTCTGAGCTCCTCAGTGAAGTCTTCAGACTGTAGAACCAGCAGGAACACATGAGGTCCAGGATCAGAGAGTCTCACACAGTTTTCTACATGTTGTGTCAGTTTGTGTTGGGAGATGTGAGGATGCAGCAGATCTGGGGTGTTGATGAGAACTACTTCTTTCTCCTCCACCTGTCCTCTGACTCTCTGACAGGTGTCTGGTTCTTCCTCAGGGTTGAACTGAGTCTGTCCCAGTATGAGGTTCCCCACTGAGCTCCTGTCAGACCAGCTGTTCCCCAGTAGAACCAGCCTCAGCTCTGACACTGGAATGAAAACACAGTTTAATGTAGAACTGATCCAAGCTGAAGTCAATCAACACATTAACAACCAGTAGCTCAGTGTGTTTAAGGTGGACTGAGGAGAATCTGTCATCTATTATCAACCTGACATGGAACCAGTGAGCTGACAAACATGAAAATGAAATAAAACATGAGTTTGTACCTAAAACATGTTGTAATGTCAATGCAGACAAGAACATTTCTGATTCAGTTCAGTTTCACTTACTGCTTGGTGGCAGGATTTCATAACTTCTGCTGAGCCTCATGGGAGCTGGAGCTGCAGAGACAGAGAAAATGTGGACATCCATTCATTCCCATATGATCAGCCTCATATGTCAAATGTCCCATGACTGTTGGTGTCACCAACCTGCATTAACATTTCACAGCCTTTCCAAGTCTTATCTAGTCTGTCTGAACCAATATGATTCTCCTTGGATCAGTACCAACATGTGCAGAGCAACCTCAGCACCTGGGATGTCTCAGCTCAGTGAGGAAATACAACCAGAGAAGAAGAAAAACCTGCCTCCTCCACAGTAAAGCTGTGATTGTGTTTAGTTGATCAGTTACTGTGTTGGTAGATTGTGTGTGTGTGTTATAACCAGTGAGGTGGCAAATATGTGTAATAATGTGTAAGTCTGTGTGTGTCAACAACTGTAGAAATAATATGTGTCTGTAACTTACTGAGACTGGGCCCTGGGCCCTCCATCCTCCTTGAATGTGGTGGAATCATCACATAAGCTGCCATTGACCCTGCAGGGACAAAGAAAATGCAAATCTTTAATCTTTCATGTGTGTAATCAGTAATAAGGCTGATTTAAACATTGACCCTTCTAATAATTGACTTTTCCTGCTCCTCCTGAATGTCCCCTGTTCTGCTGCAGAGACAGAAAATGTGGACATTCAATCATCAGAATCAGTTTTATTGCCAGGTACAGCAGGTAGATTGTGTCTTTGTGTTATAACCAGTGAGGTGGCAAATATGTGTAAAAATGTGTAAGTCTGTGTGTATCAACAACTGTAGAAATAATATGTGTCTATAACTTACTGGGTCTGAGCACTTTGTCTTTATGTGATAGTTTTAGGAGCAAAACTGAAAAAGGAAACAGAATCAAACCTCCAGCAAAGTGAAGACGTCTGAATATCCTCCGAGGTCCAAGCAAACATTTGTCCTAAATCTCAGGTATAAAGACATTTGGAAAGCCCAGGCTGCAGGTCATATATAGTTAACCCTGACCCTAAATGTTCTTAACAACTACATGGACCGGGACATCACAACATGGCGACACACGAACCAGCGGTCGGTTATAAAAACAGAACAAATATCAAAATCAGCGGTAGATGATCAGTGATTTTCAGTTCATATGCAGTTAAACAGACAAGTAACAATATTGTTCTATCATCACTTTAATTATTAGGGTTTGATCTAGTTTTAGTCCAAACAGACAAACGTTACCTGCTGGATTTGTTGCTGCGTCAAAACGTTCAGAGTGAAACTTTTCCACAAAAAGAAGAAGAAGGAGGGTCCTGATTTTTCCTGATGTTCCTGTTTGTTCCAGGAGGAGTCTCCTGTATTTCACATCTGCATCTCTCGCTCTTCACATTCCTCCTTTTTGGTTTATGTCGCCTGGCAAACAGCTTCCGTTTCAGTATTTCAAGATTAAAACAGTAAAAAACTGTGAAAAAGGACGTTTTATTCCCCAAAACTCTCGAGCTGAAAAATCCTACAACACCCAGGATGCATTGCGCCCAGTGTACCCCGCCCATTGCAGGCTGATTTAATGCTAAACTTCCTGTTGACGAGACGAGCTTTGGACTCTCTGCTGATCATTGAGGAAGGTTTTAGTAGTGACGGTGAAACCGAAGCTCCATGAGCCGCTTTGAGACAAGTGGCCTGAAAACACAAACTGCTTCGAAGCCTTTGACACAGTCAGACAGCGACACCTGCTGGTTGTCTTTGAGAACTGCATCTGAGCGGATGTCCTGACTGAGCCTCGTTGCTTCAGGCTGTAATGGATCTTATATTGTGTCTTTGTCTGAGGCTTTAATCAAAGTTCTTTAGTCAAAGGTGTGTCATTGTGTTTGTCTTTGCATCATCCAGTATTTAAAGATGTTTGTCCAACAGGCAGCCTTGATGAGGCAAAGATGTGGAATAGTCTAACTGGATTGGTGTGTTTTGATGCTGGGGCTTATGCACCTTTGGTTTTTCTATTAGAAATGGGGGATTTCAGGGACTTTGGCATTTGTGTGGGTTCAAAGGTTTTTCTTTAGAAAAAGAATCATCTCTACAGTCTTGGCTTTAATCTGCTCCTCTTGGGGCTCACTACCTCTCCAGCTCTGGAGAAGACCTGCTCACATGGCACTGATGGAGCTGCCATGTGAAGGTAGATCTTGGCCATCCCAAAAACATGGGGGTACATAGCTGCAGGTGTAGCCCAGTAACCGAGCGGGTCTTCTCCTCCGGAGGGGTCGGACTCAGACGGGTATCTCTGGATTTCCACAGTTGCATCTGCTGTTGCACTGTGTGATTTTTGAGCGGCACCTAAAACAAAAAGCAAGTCAGTCGTTTGTTTTGCATAACGAAATGATCCTTATGTTAATAACACTAACCAACTCAGCTGTCCAGAAGATCCCACAGGTTGTCCTGAACTCCTGCCTCAGGCCCAGGTTCTTCCTCTGGTGCTGACTGATGAAGTGTATTACATTCATTCATTGTCTAGACCTGCTTATTATTTGAAGTTGATTCCATTCAAATATAATTTGTGTGTCCAGCTGTGGAAAAGACAATGATAATAGTCTCCACCAGCAGCAGCAGCAGCTACTGCTCCTGGATTAGGTCTCTGGGTGTTTGGACCACAGGTGTCGCAGCATCGAGGACGTGTTGCTGCCACATGTCAGCTCCTGAGCACAAATCAGGCTCTGGACCTTTTTGGGGGTAATCAGGTCAAAGTGCTCCCAGACATATGATCCAGACCTTTTTGGCTCTGGTTCTTCCTCCATGTCCCTTCATCACTCAGTCACTCACCTTTCACACACAACTTTCAGTCCCTCAACTCACTGTCTGACTCTCCTGTCTATTACAGACCTGCTGTTTCTATGTGTGTCTGCTGTGCCCACGACTGCCCCCCCCACCCAGTCAAGCAGTTCCATCATGAAGTTTGCCGATGACACCACAGGAACCCAAGTCCAGAACAACCTAAAAGAAATGTGGACACTCTGACTTTGCTTGTCAAGTCACGCTCCTCATGACCGTAATAAAACCCGACTTCCTCCGCAGGACAAAATCCAAAGTGCTAAAAAAGGAAAACGGTACACATCCAAGCAAAGGGGACGACAGCCAAGTCCAAGATGATTCCGGACTAGTCATGTCCAAGCTGAGCAGGAAAAAGAATCGTGAAGTCTGCAGACGACAACAGTGGTCGGGCTCATCACAGGAGGAGATGAGACTGCACACAGGGATGAGGTGGATAAACTGGCTTTATGGTGCAGTGACAACAACCTGGTCCTCAACACCACAGAACGACCTGATTGTCTGGACCTATCTGAGTCCTGTTCAGGAGGACATATACAAACAGTTCATTTCACTGGACCACATCAAGGAACTGTTGTTGACCACCAGACCACCTCTGGCTTCAGCTCTGCTAAGGTTAGAGCTGAATGAGGCTCAGAGGAAAGTCTGAATGAACATTTCTCTGACTGAAAGTAATAAACAGCTGATTCTCCCTCAGACTGTGACACTGGCTGGAACTTCTGACTGTTCCTGGAAGGAAATGTGTCTTCAGATATACTTATGAATATATGGTTTGGAATATATGGATTATGAATGTCATAAACCGTCTTGATCATTTCTGGGCACCAGATCCTTTGATCGTGGATCAACCAGTCAATTAATGAGCAATACAGGACATCAGTCTACAGTCTGAGTGAGAGTTCCTTGATTCAGTGACGTATTTACTGTGTGAAATAACATCAGTGATGCCGGTCACAGATGTCTTTTAAAGATTTATTCAACTGTTTACATGGCACATATTTAGCAATCAAAGCAGAAATATAGCAACTGCCAGACCTGAGACTCAAACCTGCAATTTTCAGGCTACTAGTCTGACTCCCTATCCATTAGGCCAAGACTTTTAGTCTTTAGTCTAACAGAGCTTAAAGCGTCAGTGGTGGGGATGCTGGTGAAGAGGGATGTAATATCAAAGGATACCATCGTTTCATCTCTATCCAGGTTTAGATGTCTGATTTGGAGGCAAGTTCCTCTGGATTCTGGACATGGTGGTCTGTGTGACCTACCAGTGCTGCTCAGATAGTGGCAAAGTGTTTGGCAATGATACATGTTACTGTGTTTATGCTGCTGACAAACAATATGGGGGACATGAAATATAATATAGCATAAGCAATAATAAAATCCTTAAAAAATCATGAATGTTGGTCAAAGCTGAACAGTTGACATATGACCACAGTTATGGTTGTAGTGTGTTAAATAGCAGTCCCTTGATGTGTGACATGAATTTGACGTCACTGCAGTGCACATTTCTGGAGTTAATGAATATTTTCCGCTGTGGTATTGACATTTATTGGCCGTCCCTAAGCTGTCACCTCAGCTCCGGCAGCTCATTTAAGGACATGTTATGTGTGGTGCCCAAAATATTTTGATAAAAATGCAGTTACAGTAGGTCGTCTGTGTGAGGGGAATCACGTCACAGTGGTTTGTGTGTTTCCATATTGTTTCTTTTAAGATTAATTGAAGCTGGAAGTTTGAATCTGTGAATATCGGACTGATTTTACCGAGCTTGAATTTCTTACTGCACCACCAGTCATCCTGAAGTGAGAGTGAAAAGAAAAAAGAGATCAGGCTCAATTCATGCCACTGTATTTCAAGAGGTGCCACACTGTTATTGTCATCCTCTTTGAAACCAAAGGGAAAATGCAAAGGCACATTTCACTGTCTAACATTAATGGAGCTCTGTTTACGGAGTCTATGTCCAGTCGTGGGCCTATTGCTGTTAAGGTGGCACTTTCACATCTAGACTGTCTCAGTCTGCAAAGGCATATTAATCTACAGCAGCTGTAATGTTGGTGAGCTTTGCTTTATTCTGGGACAGGTCGTGCTTGCTGGGCTGTTCTCTTCAACATTTAAACGACACTACACTGAAAGTGCTGCTGCAGAATTAGACAAGTGTAAATGATAGATTTCTTAACCAGTAGGTGGCGCTGAGTACCAAAGTATGGCAATGAGTGGGATGGTTAAATGTGATATGTTTATGTTTCTTCCTGAGTGTTTTCCTTATGAAAGTATTTCATCATCATTTATTATGATCTTCAAACGTTGTCTAGCATTTAGTTTCTGTTGACTTTGTGTTATACCTGTGTAAATGTCATATCCAAAAAAAATACTACTCAAGTAAAGTACAAATTCTCAAAAACTATACTAAAGTACAGTACTGCAGTAAATTTACTTCATTACTCTCCAGCTCTGACCTATATACTGTATGCATTCATCACAGTGGTATTTAACTTTACTGAGCAAACTCAGGCTTCAAATAAGACGTTTTTGTTGTGGTCTGCAAGTGTGGACAGTGAAGGACACACACAACTGGGGTTGTTTTGGCTGTGAAACAGCCTGTAAGCTCAGTAAATGTCACTGCTTCAGACTAGTGTTTTGTTTGTTCTGTTGTGTTAAACTGTACTTGATCTTCCTCTATTTGCGGCAGACTGTGCTGCCCCCTGCTGGTCTCTGTGGTTTCAGCTCCTTATTGATTATCAGTGTGAGGCCTGTAGCTCAGGTGTGTCTGTTAATAAAGTCCTGACAGTCTCTTCCTGTCCACATTTTCCACTGGGTGTTTTCATGCACAGTGACCCAGTGTCAGTGCAGGAACCACCTCACTGTGTCTCCTGTTCATGTTCCAGCCTGACCTGTGTTTCAGTGTTCAGCCTCATCTTTGTCATGTCTTCATGTGTTGTTGCTGCTGTGTCCATATAAAGTCCACATCAGCTCTATCTGCCTCAGCACAGTCATTATTTCCCATGTCAATTCTGGCCTGGCTCTACTTCTTAAAGCTGCAGTGGGATGGAAACATGGGAATGGACTTTTTTAACATAGGCCCCTTTTTCCAACATGAACGTTTGGACCAAGCGGCCGATCAGACTGTTAAAGGTTTCAAGTTAAAGGACTCCTGATACAGTACAACGACCCCAGGTAGAATTAAAAGGTAAAAATACTTTATATGAAGTATTTCAGGTTTCATCTCACCAGTCAGAGTCAGAATCATCTTTATTGACAAACAATGGATTTGACTCTGGTTCGTTAAGATCTGTGTACAAACATTAACATGAAGCTTCAACTTTAGAAATAGAAAAATAAACCAGAATCAGAAGTGAATCATTTTATATTATGATCCAACCATCACTGCACTGGCTGCTCATGTCAGCTGTTCCCCAGTCTGAGAGTCTTCAGCTCAGCTATTTCCTGTCAGATTTCTAGATCAGACCAACAGACCAACTCCCTCTTCTTCCTGTATAATGTTATTCAGTCCAACAACATCACAAACTGCAGCCTCCAAAATGATCATCCCTTTACTGAAAGACTCTGGGATCAGTTTGGGCTTTGAACAATAAACTGCTCAAAGAAAATATATGGATATAGAAACAGGAATGAAATGAACCCAGAGCAGGAAGTTCACAGAAATTGTATAATAATCTCAAAATATAAATATAATTGGACTGTGTAGATTTACATATACACAGTGTTATATTGGATTAGACCCACCATGTGTCCTGCTCATGGCTGAGATGAGATAATCTCCAATAATAATAATAATGTGTTGCTGTCAGAGGACACAATAATAACAGCCAACTGGTAAAGCTAAATGCTTTAATTAAACCTAACCTTTAATTAAAGGATCGACCTGATGTTAATGTTGATGTTGATGTTGATGTAATGATCTTCAGAAGAGAAGGAAAGCACCAGGACCAGATGGGGTTTCACCATCATGCCTCAGAACCTGTGCTGACCAGCTGGCTCCCATCTTCTCTCTGATCTTCAACAGATCACTGGAGCTGTGTGAAGTCCCTGCATGCTTCAAACGCTCCACCATCATTCCCATCCCCAAGAAGCCAAAAATCACGGGACTCAATGACTACAGACCAGTGGCTCTGACATCTGTGGTCATGAAGTCCTTTGAGAGACTGACATTGGCCCACCTGAAGAACGTCACTGGACCCTTACTGGACCCCCTACAGTTTGCCTACCGATCCAATCGGTCCGTGGATGATGCAGTCAATATGGGGCTGCACTACATCCTGCAACATCTGGACAAACCAGGGACTTATGTAAGGCTTCTGTTTGTGGACTTCAGCTCGGCATTCAACACCATCATCCCATCACTCCTCCAGAATAAACTCTCCCAGCTCTCCATTCCTGACTCTACCTGTCAGTGGATTATAAGCTTCCTGACGGATAGACAACAGCTAGTGAGGATGGGGAAATTTACTTCTGGCTCCCGCATCACCAGCACCGGCGCCCCCCAGGGGTGTGTTCTCTCCCCACTGCTCTTCTCCCTCTACACAAACGACTGCACCTCCCGTGACTCCTCTGTGAAACTCCTGAAGTTTGCAGATGACACCACTGTCATTGGTCTCATCCAGGATGGTGAAGAGTCTGCATACAGACAGGAGGTGGAGCAGCTGGCTTGCTGGTGCAGTCACAACAACTTGGAGCTAAACACGCTCAAAACAGTGGAGATGGTTGTGGACTTCAGGAGAAATGCCCCCACCCACCCCCCTCTCACCATCATGAACAGCACTGTGGCACTAGTGGAGTCATTCAGGTTCCTGGGCACCACCATCTCTCAGGACCTGAAGTGGAACTTCCATATCGATTCCATCATGAAGAAGGCCCAGCACTTCCTGCGCCAGCTGAAGAAGTTCAACCTTCCACAGACGCTGCTGACCCAGTTCTACTCAGCAGTCATCAAGTCTGTCCTGTGCTCCTCCATCACTGTCTGGTTTAGTTCCGCCTCTAAATCAGACATCCGAAGACTTCAGAGAACAGTTCGGACTGCTGAGGAGATCATTGGTGTTCCCCTACCCACCCTCCAAGACCTGTTCACCTCCAGAGTGAGAAAAAGAGCTCAGAAAATCACTCTGGATGCCACCCACCCGAGCCACCACCTCTTCCAGCTCTTACCCTCTGGACGGCGCTTCAGAGCTCCAAACATCAAGACAGCCTGGCACAAAGGAAGCTTCTTCCCTCAGGCCATCCAACTCTTAAACTCGTAGCTCTCCACCATTCCCTTCCACCACCTGCACTATGACACTGGCACCTTTTGCTCTTTGCACACCACCTAGTTCCCCTTACATTCTGTCTTCAGGTTATCTGTGCATTTTTCTTTAGTTTTTTTATAGCATTTGTTTCTGTAGCATTTATGTTTACTGTTTTTACCCCTTGTAGCATTTGTATCTATGTCTGTTTGCACTGGAGTACCCCCCCCCCCCCCCGTTCCTAAAGAAATTCCTTGTGTGTGTGTGCTCACACACTTGGCAATAAAGCTCATTCTGATTCTGATTCTGATTCTGATGAAGAGGCACCTCTAAACTGCACTAATGCAGCAGCAACTGGCATTTTTGTTCCAGATGTTGAGTAAAATAACACAAATGTGATGTTTTCTGTTGTTACAGGATCAGAATGCTGATTTTACAGATGTGTAATTGTCCAGTTTAATAATCAGAGCTCAACAGATGAGCAGCAGCTTTTTGATTCTGTTCAACCTTTATAAACCTCAGCACAGAAATATGGATAACATCCTGTACACTTCATAATAATGGATTAGTTTTATGATATATGATACTTTTATGATTATGATTTAGTTTAGTTTCAGGTCCAAAAAATAAAAAAATGAAAAGAAATACAAAAAACAGACCATTGATATTAAAAAGACTGAAAAATAAACATCAGAAAAAAGATTATGAGTAAAACTAATTATACATATTACTAATCATGAACATGATCACAGAGTATTAATTATAGAAAATCTAAAACATTTTCAGTCATGCATTACATTAGGGGTGACCGTTGACATACATAATGTGTCCTACAGGGACCATAATATCTCTATATGCTTCTACTGGTATAATTTTAACCACATGCTATTACACTGAGAGCGACTCTGCTTTGCTTCTAACCCACGCTTTTATTTTGAAAACACTAGGTCAGTGGTTCTGAAGGGCCACTGTCCTGCTTGTTTTGCAGCTGTCCCTGCCCTACCCACTGTTGATTACCTGGGTCAGGTGTGTGTTTCAGCCAATCAGAAGTGGGAATGGCAGCAATAGGTGGGAAACAAGCAGGGCAGCATCCTTCAAGGACTAAGTTAGGACCTCACTGGTCTAGACAATTTTATACCTGATTTTGGGCTCAATTTGCCCCCTCCAGTGATTGTGGGGGTCTGGCCCAACTCAAGGCTCATCATAGTCAATTATTTGTCCAACCAATCCTCAAATGCTTTTTTAATTAGGGAGGCTCTGATGAAATACTCACAAAAGCCCATTAGAGTGAGCAGCTCAGGAAACTTCACCAGCTATGAAATTTTACACTTCACAAACATTGCACGACATCACAACAGAGCCTGAACCTAATGGAGCACTGAAAGACAGGACTGTCTCTAAATTATTGTTCAAGACACACCACAATAGGGGCGAAAATCTAAAGGTGTAGGTAACGGCGTCACTTTTGATCATGTGAGTTTCTGTGGAAGTCTTCACAGAGGTCTGCTACAGATTTATTGGAAATGTTTGTCATTGGACACTTCAGTCCACTGATCATAGGAAACATGTTTCCTAGCTCCTCTGTCCTTGCTTCCTTTCCTTACGTGGGCTGGACGAAGACGCCGTGTCTTTACACACAAATCACATCATGAAATACAGCAAGAAGATTGTTCTTTCAGAAGTTCCTCCAACAAGTCACTAATTTCTTGCTCTTGGATTTTCTGCAGGTTTTCTTTTTCCTCCTCATTTTCCACCTTCTTCATTTGGTTTTCATGTTTTGTCAATAGCTCCTGGATTTTTTTCATGTTTTCTGTCTTTCTGTTCACACATTTCACCAACTCATAGATTTCTCCTCTGTGTTTCTCCCTCCATTGTTTTTCTTTGTGAGCTGAAAGTGCCTGTAACAGGTCAAACTTCTCATCTTTGTCTTTCACTAGTTTCTCATGTTCTTCCCTCTGAGCTGCTAATTCATTTCTCATTTTCTCTTTGAATCCATTGAACTCTTCAGCTTTCTGTCGGGCCTCCTCCTCATACGTCGTCTTTAAATTCTCTAGTTGTTTCTGATGATTCTTCTCCAACTCTTTTCTCTCTTTCTCCTCTTGTTCTCTTCTGATTTGATCTTCTTCTCTTTTCTTTTCATATTTCTCTCTTTCCTTCTCATATTCTTCCTGGAGCTCTTTAAGTCTTTCTCGTTCCTCCTGTCGTCTCTGTTCTTCTTCTTGGTATCGTCTGTCCCACCACTCTTTTCTTTCCATCTCCCAGTTCTCTCGTTCTTTTCTCATCTCTTCTCTGTTCTGCTCCAGTTTTCTGTCAATAGTTTCTTTTTCCTCTGATTCTGATTTGATCTTTTTTTTCAAAGCTTCAAGTTTCTGTTTCCACTCCTGTCGCTCTGTTTCTTCCTGCTGTTTCCTCTTCCTGTCTTCTTCTTCTCTCTTTTCCTTTTCTTTCTTTCTCTCCTCATGTTCCTTCTTGGTGTTTTCCTCCTTTTCTTTAAGTTGTTTTTCTCTCAGTTTTCTCTCCTTTTCAGTTTCCTCCCTCTGTTCTTCCATTCTTCTTTTCATTTCTCCCTCATGTTTTCTCTCTAGTTCCTCCCTCTCTCTCCTCATCTCTTCTTCCTTCTCCTTCAGGATTCTCTCCATTTCTTTCTTTATCGCTGCTTCAGCCTCTTGCAGCATCTCGTTGGTGTAGCAGCTGCCTCCATTTTCCTTCACCATGGTGTCGATCTTGTTGATCAGTTCACTGACTTGTGTCTGATTTTGTTGATCACGGTTATTAAACACATGGTATCTTCCTCCACAGTCTCTGATCAGTTTCTTAAGTGAATCATCACATCCTGTTTCTATATATTCTTCAATGGACAGTTTGTCATGTTCCAGGTCGTCTCCCCTGGTGAACAGAATGATGGTGAATTTTTCTGAATTCTTCCCAAAACCTTCCTTGATGAGTTTGAACGTCTCCTTCTCCTCTGGTGTGAGTCGGCCGATCTGTAACACCAGCAGGAAGACATGTGGACCTGGAGCCAGAAGACTGAAGCATTTCACCATCTCCTCATTAACTTCTTCATGGGACAAAGTGTTGTCAAACAGACCAGGAGTATCGACCACAACCACAGGACGACCGTTCACTTCACTTTCTGCTTTCTGACAATATCTGGTGACTGATTTTTGACTTAATTCAGATTCAAACTCTTCCCTTCCTAGAATAGTGTTTCCTGAAGAGCTCTTTCCAGTTCCAGTCTTCCCCATTAGAACAATCCTGAGACAGTCTGGACTCTGCTTCTCTTCTTTACTCTGCAGCTTGTTGATATATTTCTCCTGCTGTATGACTTTATCAATTTGGACCTGTGCAAATGTTCCCACTGTATAGCAGCCTGGTTTGTCCTTGTTCAGTCTCATTGTGTCCACAGTGTCCAACAGCTCAGAGACTTGCTGCTTGTCCCTGATGTTGAGAACAACAGATCTTCCTCCACAGCTCTGACAGAGCTCCTGGATGTCTCTGTTCTCTCTGACAAAGTTAACAACAGCTGGAGCTGTAGGATCTGACTCCACAGTGAACAGGATCATGGTGAAGTCATTGACTCGAGAGCTGAACGTGTTCTGGATGGTCTTTAACTCTCCCTTGTCTTCATCAGTGAGGGGATCCACAGGTAGGACCAGGATGAAGGCATGGACGCCCTCAGGATCACAGAGGGAGATACACCTGAGTGATTCCTCCATCACTGCCTCCTGAGGTTTTCCATCCAAGGCAGGCAGCTCCACCAGGGAAACCCAACGTCCACACACCTCTGCCTGCTTTTTAACACACTCTGAGGAGTTGGACACTGGATGAAGCTCTGTCTGACCTAAGATGGCTTTGGCTGCTGAGGTCTTCCCCACTCCAAATGGTCCAAACAGAACCAGGTTCATAGAGGGTTTAGACCAGTTCATCACTGTCATGGGATCAGTGGCTTCAGTTAAAGTTAGACACCGTCCTCTGTTGTCTGTCACTATATTTTCTATTTTTTGCATTAACTCTTGTAGGTCACTGTCTGAAAAATGCTTTTTGTCCAGTTTGACTCTGTGCAGCCTTTGTTTGCAGTCCTGGATGAGGTTTTTCACTGAGGAACTCTGTCCCTCTTCATTTTGCATCATGACGACCAGTGAGTGTTTCAAAGCATCTGGACCAAACAGACTCAGGATGAACTTCAGTGAGTTTCTGTTCTCCTCAGTGAAATCAGAAGGTTTCACCAACAGCAGCAGAACATTTGGACCAGGTGAACAAAGAGTCACACATCTCTTCACTTCTCTTCTCTGGTTCTCCTCAGTCAGACTGAAAACATCTGGAGCTTTCACCACAGTTACTGGTTTTCCTCTCCACTCTCCACAGGAAGCCACACTTTGTTTGTTTGGTTTGATTTTGTAGAACTTGGTTTTGCTCCCAATGATGAAGTTGCCAAGTTTTGCCTTTTTGTCTTCACTTTTTCCAAACATCACAATCCTGAGTTCAGCTGCTGTGAAATAATAAAAATAAGTCATTAGGACTAGAGTGAGGACATCATCACTCATCACATTTACTGTAATCCAACATTAAAGTAATGAAGATCACATCTTATCGTGTCAAAATCCACGAGTCTCTTAAATAGTTTGACTGTGATCATTGTTTCATCAAATTGACCAATCGCTTTTCTCGTAGATTAGTGTTATTTATTACTGTATCTACATTGTCTCGATGAAGTGATTTACTTACATTGATACGGGTTATATTCACTGGGGTCTTTGCCTTCTGTAAAAGACACAGTAATATCAGCATTCGGTTCCACGTTTGTGGTGTTTATGAAGTTCTGGTTAACATGTCACTTACCAAGAGCATCTGTAGGATCATGTTTAAAGCTGACTCCTTCCTCTTGTTTCGCTCTTTTCTGAACACCAGTCAAATCTGGTGATGCATCCTCGAACACATCACAGCTCAGATGTTCTCCACTGTTCTCCTTCACAATCTGACCCAGTCGTGTTAACAGCTCTGGAAGCTCAAGATCCTTCAGCCACAAAAATCTGTATCTGCACATTCTTATCAGGTCTTTTAATGGTGGATGCTGCCTGTACTTTTCCATGAACCCTGAACTCTCCTCTCTGGGTGTTGATATCAGAATCAATGAATGATCAAATGGGCGATCACTGAAGAGTTTCAGGACTCTGCAGAGTCTCAGTCTGAGTTCCTCAGTGAAGTCTTCAGGCTGTAGAACCAGCAGGAACACATGAGGTCCAGGATCAGAGAGTCTCACACAGTTTCCTACATGTTGTGCCAGTTTGTGTTGGGATATTTCAGGATGCAGCAGATCTGGGGTGTTGATGAGAACTACTTCTTTCTCCTCCACCTGTCCTCTGACACTCTGACAGGTGTCTGGTTCTTCCTCAGGGTTGGACTGAGTCTGTCCCAGTATGAGGTTCCCCACTGAGCTCCTGTCAGACCAGCTGTTCCCCAGTAGAACCAGCCTCAGCTCTGACACTGGAATGACAGTAATTAGTGGAAACAAAGCAAAGCTGAACCTTTGAAAAGACATATTTACTTTCTAATTCAGAACTAGAGAATTTATGAATTAAAGTTTTTAAACTCTACATATAATGACACACTGTTTTACAAAACTCACAGTGAGGTGGCAGGAATCCGAAGCTGCTGCTGCGTCTCAGAGGAAACTGATGATCTGTAAGGATGAAGAAAATATAATTAAACCAACTCATGTGGTTTTTATTAATGTTGTGAACAACAGAACATCAAATGAAATAAATCCAGTCAGAAGCTGTTTTACAGTATTTGTTGGAGCAGTTTTAAAGATGATGTTTGTTTCTCTGATTTAATAAAATCCTCCCTGATTATCCAGAAGAAAATGAGGTTTGAACATTTTGTTGGTCACTGTTTACATCAGGAGTCTCCAATCCTGGTCCTCGAGGTCCACTGTCCATCTTGTTTACCAACTGTCTCTGTCCTTGTAGCTTCTGATTGGCTGAACACACCTGATCCAGGTAATCAGCTGTGGGCAGGGATAGTTGGGAAACAAGCAGGACAGTGGACCAGGACCAGGATTGGAGACTCCTGGTTTACATGATGTCACTTGAATCTGTTCAAAACAGCTAAAGATGGAGACCTGGACTGAAGTCATTGATTTGAGACTTAACCTGGACTCCAGGTTTAGGACTGAACTATTTTATTTTGTTTAATTTCATTTGATCATTTAGCATCACCTTAAAGGAACTGTCTGATGAGCTGAACGTCAATCCCAAATGTGATTTGACTGAAAACTGTCACATGATCAAACCAAAATTCATTAAGGTGCATCAGTTCCACAAACTATTTAAACTGAACTTCTTAGCATTAGGATTGAAGATCAAGAAAATAAGATATGAACTTTATTAACCCCTGAAATTCAGGATAAATAAATTGAAACCAGCCATCATCTAACAAACAACTGGTCACTGCTGTTACTGTATAGCTCCAAATCACAACACAATCATTTCAAGGTACTTTACAAAACCCAACAATTCCCTTATGAGCAGCACTTGGTGACAGTGGAGAGGAAAAACTCCTTTTAACGGAAGAAAAAACCTCCAGCAGAACCGGGCTCAGTTTGTCATCTGTTCCAGTTTTATCCTGTTTGATTTGACTGTTTAGATGAGACTGTCCAATCAGGTGTGAGGACATTGTTCTTATACGATGTGTCCAACATGTGACCAGCCTGAGAAAACAGCCTGGTCTCCAAACTAATCCAGTCTCAGTGAACTCACCTGGTGCTGCAGCTGCCATGATGTCTCTCTGCTGGAAACACTGATTCACCTGGAGGGAAGAATCAGAGCAACTCAGCTTCTTTTACAGCGAAGCCTCTTATTGACTCACCACAGAATTCATTCATCAATAGGTGTGATGGTCTGTGGAAACCAGTGAGTCCTGACCTGTGTCTGTGCTTCTGCACCGTGTCCTCTGATCTCAGCAACTGTCCTGGATCATCTGAGCATCATCATCCCAATAAGAACAAGAAGAAACTCATCAGGACACAGTCACAGTCCAGTTAGGGTCCAGTTGGCTAAACCAGGTGAGAACCTGCATGTTAAAAATAAAAACATACAAAGAAAAGTTGATTATTCAGTTTAACCACAGACTGAAACAGCTTCAAGCTACAAACAGTAAATCTTCAGTTTCCTGCTTTATCAAAGTCCTGAACATTGAAGTGTCGCTGTGTTTCAGTCGGTGTCAGGTGTTGATTCATAACAACCTGTTTCACCTGACACTCACTCACCTGATGACCAGGGGTCGATGAGGACCAAACACAATCAATAATCGATTTTCAGTCGTTCCTGCTTCTTTAACTTCAGATCGTTTCTGTTGGTTTTACTGACGTTAACGCAACAAGTAAAGACAAGTGAGACAAATAGAGACAACACCTGTGTCAGCCTGGGGCAGGTGAAAGTGAAAGAATGCAGGGTGTGTTCACATGCTTCAAAATGTGTGGGAAAAACCAACATTAATGGAAAAATGATTTTCATTCATTGTTAAGAGCCTGTTTCAAATGTGCTGCAGGAGCTTTATATATTTATTCTATACAATGAAGAGTCTCACACACACTTTAGTGTTTGAAACTCAACATATTTGATCATGTTTACTGACTTTCATTGTTAGACTCCCCTGATGTGCAGATTAAATATAAGATGACACTTTGTTAGTCCCATAATGAGAAAATTCAACAATACAACAGCAGCATTACTGTATTTACACACGTATATACAATATATGATACAATAAAAATACAATTAAATATATAATAAAACAGAAAATCTATGATAAATCACAGGAACTAAACAGAAACAGGATTTGGAGCAAACTGCTCAAATTCAGTGCAGCATGCTGGATTAATGGTTAGCCTTTCTATGTGGAGTCTGCATGTTCTCCCTGTGCTTGTGTGGGTTTTCTCCAGGTACTCTGGTTTCCTCCCACAGTCCAAAAACATGTATGTCAGGTTGATTGGTGACTCTAAATTGCCCATAGGAGTGAGTGTGAGTGTGTGAGGTTGTTGGTCTCTATGTGGCCCTGTGATGGACTGGGGACCTGTCCAGGGTGGACCCCTGCCTTTCACCCAGAGAGAGCTGGGATAGGCTCCAGCAGATCCCTGTGTAAAGACTCACCAACCAGACTGGAAGCACCAACTGCAAAACAGTTTTTCTGTCCATGACAAATTTCATGTTGTGATTTTTGTTACTGTGAATGACTGAGTGTTTGAAATGAGCCTATAAAACTGCACAGTGAGCAAAGAGTCGAGCAGCAGCACAAAGTGCAGCTCCAGATGGATCAGCAGCTCTGAAACACCTGGACCCTCAGAGTCCACAGTCTGCTCCCAATCAGCACATCGAACACTTTCCTCTGAGGAAACAGGCTGAACGGCTGATTAGACGACTGAACACAGCTGTGACACACGTCTGCCTGAAACATCACTAAAATCCACTTTCTCTGCTCTTCTAGGAGCCACCAGTCTCTTTGTTGATTCACTGTGAAGGTCCCAGCACCTTCAGCCTCTTGTGTCTACACAGCACAGAGTTTGTGCACTGTGGCATTTTAAGGTTTGGGCCTGATGTTCTTCTCTGTCAACAGACAGAAATGTCACCAGCCATTTGACTGACAGGTCACGTGGCTACAAGACTTTCTGTTTCACTTATGATCTGAGTTTTAAATCAACACTGATACTGAAGCAACATGAGACAAACTAAACACAAACAGTTTGTGGAAAAATCCTGAAAACCTGAAAAAAATTATTTCACATATGTTATGAATATTAATCTGGAACCTTTAAGTCGTTTTGTCACTTTACATTTCTCTGTTTTTGTTTTTTCTCAAAATGTCTTGAAGCAGCTTCTGAGAACAGCACAGACCTTTATTTGATATATGAACTTTCTGTCCTGGGTCCATGTAATAAAACACAAACAATAAAAACTAAATATTCCACAGGAGCAACAGTTACAGTCTGTTCACGTTCACTGGATACCAGACTTCAATGTTTGTCATTTTGTTGTATATAAGTGTTGGAATATGAATGTATGGAGAGGACAGAGGAGCTCAGTGCATGATGGGAAGTCCTCAGGCAGTCTAGGCCTATAGCAGCATAACTAAAGGAAGGTTCAGGGTCACCTAAGCCTTAATTATAAGCTTTATTTATTTATTTGATCATCACCAAACAGGAAATCCACGGACATGTTCTCATTTAAAAACTAGCCCAGTACAAGTAGAAATAACTTGGACATGTTTGGAAGCAGACTGGCCAGTCCCACTGCATTCCACAGGACGCTCCTCGACCTTAATGAGTCCAACCAGTTGTTTCTTTGTTATGTAAATTACTGATGACTTTCAGGTAAATTCTATTTAAGTAAAAAGTAGCTTGTGTTTCAAATTTACTCAGAGTAAAACCTCCTTACTTACTTTTTACCAACAGGGGTTTTGCTTGTAGCTGCAGATCCACCTCACGCATGTGATGGATGTTTAAAGTCTGGATTCTTCACAGTGCAGGACTCAGTCAGGAAAACCAGTCCAGCCAGACTCAGTCTGTATCACATAAGGCAAACGTGTACAAGCTTTAGCAAATTTTCTGCAGGACAGGTGTGGAATGTGTAGACAAGTATGGAAATGTCTTGGAAATGGCTTAATGTTTCTATCTTCCTTTTTTTTGAACAATTGTTTTTTTCTTTAGTGTGTTTTAACAAACTTTGTCAAGTTATCTGGAGAGTCATAGGTTTATCATCACCTCAGTACAGAAAGCTGGAGTCACAGGTTTTTCTGGATACCTGGAGATCACAGGTTTGCTCTGACACCAAGTTCAGTCAGCAAAGACAGAAAACAGAGACTTGACTGTGTTTCTTAGATCAAGCTAATGCCTTTGGCTCTGTACCCCATAGCTCACTGTGGGAACTACTGGATTTAATTATTCACTGATTTTGTTCTTTAACTGGTTTTGGTCGAGTTTACTCACCAGCTGTGGCAGTTTGTTTGCAGGAGCCTGTTGCTACTAAAGATCAACAGGACAGAGTTTCTGTTAATGAGCTAAAAACAGACTCAGTGTCTGATCCTACTACAAACTGCACAATCTCTTGTTTTGTTGTCACCGGCAACTTTACTCCTGCACTACTTCTTCCTCTCTGGTGTTTAAAGGACCAGTAGGAGCCTTAAAACATCTGTATGAAGTGACTTTTAATGTTTCTGCTGGAAGGTCAAACAACTAAAAAGAGACTCAAAACCACCACAAAGAGTCTCTGTCACTCAGTGGGTCTGGATCCTATGAGTTTGGACTCTTGTCTCATTATGTGTCTGGGCCATAAATGCAGAAACAGGCAGACTCAGTGGTTTGGACTTTAGTAACAGTGAACAGGACTGACTATAGTCCAGGTAAACATGGACCAGGCAAAGACGAGCAGGAGGCAAAGTCAGGGACTTTAACAGACAGACAGCTAATCTGAACAAACAGAAAGTCCAGAATCAGAGATAGAGTCCAGATTGTCAATGGACTGGACGGCTGTCAGTCAGTCTTATCAGCCAATTAGAGACGTTCACGGTGACCTATCAGGTGTCGAGGTGGGTGGGACTAAAGGGAGGGGGTGAGAGCGGGAAGAGGAGCAGAAAATGGAGGGAAAACAGAGAAAACATGTCCGGAGTGACGTTTGGTAAAGTGTGTTATGTTGTTGTTGACTAGTTTTGTTCACGTCGACACGTTTATGGACATTTGTTGGACTGAGAGAGATTTTAGGAGCAGCACGAGCTCTTTTCTGGCGGGAATTCCCCCTAACGGACAGGGCGAGCTGTTGCTAGCTAACGTTAGCTCGGCGTGTTAGCAGCAGCTCCTGAGCGAGTATGGCCGCTGACTTTGATACGGAGACTTTATGGACGTTTACAGGTTAGAGAGGTGCTTTTACTGTCTGGGAATGTTTCAGTAGTCTGCTTCGGATGCTGCCGCAGTGAAGCTCAGGACTTCCCGCCGCCAGAGGAGTCTGCTGGATGTCCGGGCCCGTGTTTCTCCAGCACACCTGGGGGGGCAGAGATGCGCCGCCTCCTTTATTGACTTTTTGCTGTTTTTTGGAGACAAGTCGTGAAACGAGCGGTTTTCCACTTCCTGCTCTTGTCTACGTAGACAAGAGGCGAGTCCCTCCTCTGGCTCTGCCCAAACTCCGCTGTCCGCCATTACTGGACCCTGGCTCCGGCACCGAGAGGATGAACCCAGAGGAGACGAGCTGAGCCCAGAAGCTGCTCTGGTGTCGACTGTAACAACAGGAGTCTGTTCTCATTGACAGCGGTGAGTTTCTATATATTTTATTTCTGTTTCCTTATAACATGGACGTGTTGACGTTAGCCACGTTAGCTGCATAGTTAGCGCTAATGCTGCCCGGCTAACGTCCTCTGGCTCCTCACAGCCTCGTGTTTACTCTGAAACAGGAAACAGGTTGGCTGTTTGCTTTACAGGACAATTGAAAGGATCAGAGATAGTTTGTGTGCTAATTCTGTCTGGTTTACTTGGTGACAAACGTTAGTTGGTTTGCTTAAATAAATAACTACGTTACAACATAGCAGGATGCAGAATAACTTGTTATGAAGAAAACTTTTACAACATGTATATTTTTCTTGTGTATTTATGTTTTTTCTTATTTTGGTGTAAATAAAGAACATTACAGCCTGAAAACTTTCTGAATGAATCAATTGCAGATTAATCATGTATATATGCAGGTAAGATACAGTATATTATTTGATGTATTTGTACTTAGTTTGTGAGACAGCCCATCATGTTCATTCAACTTTATGTCATCCATGAATTTGTAAAACATAAGTTTTAAACATATAGTTTCCAAAGTATTGGTAATAACAGCCTGACAGACTTATTGATTTAATCCTCTTAGACACAAGGAGTCATAGTCAGCCTGATACATTTTGAAAGTCTTCTGTGACACATTCAAACACATGTTCCAGCCCCAGGTGCTCACCATGATGGTAGGTCTGGAAACTGTTGAGCTGTCCTGTGACCTGGTTAGGAAAAGGTAAGTTTATTACCCAGACAATAACATTAGTAACCAGCAGCCAAACACACCTGGTCTGTCTCTGTAGCAACAGTTCAACAGTGTCTGACTTGGCACAGAGGAAGAAACGCTGTGATACAGTATAAAACATATTTACATGCTCTGACTTTAATATCAGTATAACACGTGACATTGACAATGAAAGAGCAGTGTCAAATATTCATCATGTTACACACTTTGAAATATATTATGAACAGTCTGTTGTTACTTAGCTAGTTACAAATTAGAAAGAGCAGCACGTTTTTAAACTAATAACAGACATGACATTTACCTAAGTTACTACTGTTGCACATACCATTGACTAATAGCAGTAACAGGTAATGTAGCTACTTACATTAACTAGCACTTGTCCTCCAGTATCTCTATTTTTTATCTCTTTACAACTGACAGATTAATAAATCAAAATATATCATTAAAAGACGTAAGTAGCACAACCAAATTGGAAAATCATCCATCTTCTGTGCAATGGGTCAGTGACGTGACGCCTAGATTTTTATTTCCATAAGCAACTGATTTTATATTTTTGAAGAAAAACGGCTTACTATTGTTTAAAAAGGTTAATTTAACATCATTTTCATGATCCCTACTCATACTTGTATGAAAAACACAAAATTGGCAAACTATTGTAGGACTAAAGTGGTAAAATGTCATTTAGTAAAACTGTCCTCACTTAAAGTTAATGAAGACAACTGCTGGTAAAATGATAAAACATTATTAAAAATCATTCGGTTTTCTGTTTGGCATATTTTTTAAAGACTCAAGATAAGCCTGTAAAAGTTTTTGCATGATAGACCTTTTAAAAGCATTTTTAGTATCTAAGGAACATTGTTCCACAAAGATCTATTTCCTTAAATGTCATTTGGCCAAACAAAGATAAGAGGCCATTTTGAGCTCTCATCTCATGGGTTTAGTTCAGTGACATGTGATGACTTCACTCAGAAGACCCCTGAAGACCAATGGGGTTGGAGGAAAGTTTCAAATTTTCTCCTCAATTTTAGTTAATTTCACCTTTTCCAAGTGTGGTACCATGTGTCACAGATTTGGGTGTCATTCGCTCAAACCTCAAAAAAGTGTCATTTAAATAAAACGATAATCGAGATACGTTTGTTGTTCTATTTTCATAGAGGCAAATGACTAATGCTACACACAAAACAACACTGTGGTCTTGTTCCCCCTCCCATTCTTTCTTCTCTGTCTTCATTATTCCTACGTTAAAGTCACAGCTCCACCTGCTGGACAGGACGCAGATCTCCAACACTGACTGAAACACATTTAATTAAAGGAACAACCTGTTGTTTAAATCTAATGAGGTGTCACCTCTAAACTGCACTAATGCAGCAGCAGGAGGCATTTTATTCCAAATGTTGACAAAAAATAAAACAAATTTCTGTTTTATTTTTTGTATATTTACTATATTTTTTTTTTCTGTTTTAATTTCTGTTTCTGCAAATCAAAATGATTATATCTTCACTTATGATCAGATCAAAAACACACGATGCTGATTTTCCAGGTCAGACTGTTAAAACATACGTTTATACACATACAACATGTGACTCATATGGTGACAGTTATACATATTACTGCATATACAGCTACACTGTTAAGTTACATTAGTTTATATTTATGATGTTCGTGTAGTTTGGTCCCAAACACAGACCAACTTTGGAAAACTGGAGTCAGAGGAACAAACATTTACACACATGATCCTAATTTCAGATGGTTTTTATTTTTAAAAATCATGTTAAATGTGTTTGTGTAACTGTGATACTGATAATATGAAGAAGTCCAGAAAACACTGGTGTGAGATCATGAAGCAAAATAATTAATTACAGGTAAAAGTCCTGAGTAAAAACAATTTACTTTATATGAAGTATTTTAGTTTTTCAGGTTAAACTAGTTTCCACCTCATATTATTAAGATTTAATTTCTAGTTGTATCATATTTACACACTGATCATTTGTTATGTATGTGAAACTGAATATGTAACATAAGTGGTAACAATAACTGTCTGATAAACGTGATGAAGTAATAATATTATAGTATAATGTAGGAAAAATACTATGACAAGTATCTCAAATGTCTTCAGCTCATTCAAATGTTCTATCCCTGATGATGGTCAGTACCTGTGACCTGCAGAATCATCCACTTTGCTGCATCAACCAAGGACCTGTTTGGATATTTTAGTTCAAATATCGACACAAAACACAAAACCTGGCACCGTGAGAGTCCGACTCTGATAAAACTCCAACCTCAGGAGCAACATCCACATTTAAACTGGCACATTTAGTCAGGACACACCAGGGGGTGGAGCCAAAAGAAAGGACTGGTCCCTGTTCAACACAGGAACCAAAACCATCCTGAGTCTCAGCAGGTTCTACAACACATATTCATTAACTGAGGAATAACTAGGATCTAACAGACAAATGAGTCAATGATCAAATTACTGTTTGAATACAAAGTCTGGATGAAGCTGATCTCACAGGCTGAAGTTCCTGCTTGTCTTGTTGTAATAAACTGGACTTAGTCTTTTCTGTGTCGGTGACGTTGGCTGGTTTTAGCCGAGGCTGCTCAGTGTCAGTTCAGATGACAACTGGGGTTTGCTCATGAGATGGAACAGAACGATTCTTCTGTGATCAGAAGTTTCTCCCTCAGTTCATTCATCTCTTTCTCATGTTTCTTCTGCAGCTCATCCAGATGTTCTCTGTCAGCGTCTGGGTCTTTGTTCTCATGTTTCTGTTTCAGCTTATTCATCTCTTCCTCATGTTTCTTCTGCAGCTCATCTAGTTTTTCTTTTTCATTTTTTGTGTTTTCTTCCAAAAGTTTCTGTTTGAGTTCATTCAGTTGTTGTTCATGATTTTGTAATTTAGCCAGTTGATCTTTATCATTTGGTTGCTTTTTTCTTATCTCCTCCATCTCTTTTTTCTGTTTTTCCTTCATTTTCTTTATTTTCTTCCTGTTTTCCTTCTTCTGGGTCAGAAGCAGAACTACGAGGTTGGACATCTCTCCTTTGTGTTTGTCCTGCAGTTCGTCCATTTCTTGCTTCAGATTTTTTTCTTTGTGTGCTGACAGATCTGTTAACCTCTGATATTCCTCCTTCTTCTCCTTTATTTCGTTCTCATGCTGTTCTCTCAGGTTCTTCACTTCCTCTAAGTGTTTTTCAATCAAAGATGCAAAATCATTTTCCTTCCTCTCTCTGAATTCATTAAACTCTTCAGCCTGTTTTCTGGCCTCGTCTTCGTATCTTTTCTCCATTTCTTCCATTTGTTTTTTATATTTCTCCTCTAACTCTCTCCGCTCCTTCTCTTCCTCTTCCCTTTTCTTTCTTTCTTCTTCTCTTTTCTTTTCTGATTTTTCTTTTTCCTTGTTATATTGTTCCTGGAGCTTCCTGACAGTTTCTTGTTTCTCTTTATCTTCTTGTTTCCACTTGTCCCACAATTCCTTTCTTTCCTTCTTCCAGGCCTTTTGTTGTTTTATCATCTGTTTTTTAGTTTCCTCCAGTTTTCTGTCAATAGTTTCCTTTGATTCTGATTCTGATTTCATTTTTTCTTTCAAATCTTCAAGTTTCTGTTCCCACTCCTGTTGCTGAATTTCTTCCTGCTGTTTCCTCTTCCTGTCTTCTTCTTCTCTCTTTTCCTTTTCTTTCTTTCTCTCCTCATGTTCCTTCTTGATGTTTTCCTCCTTTTCTTTAAGTTGTTTTTCTCTGTTTTCTCTCCTTTTCAGTTTCCTCCCTCTGTTCTTCCATTCTTCTTTTAATTTCTTCCATTTCCTCCTCATGTTTTCTCTCTAGTTCCTCCCTCTCTCTCCTCATCTCTTCTTCCTTCTCCTTCAGGATTCTCTCCATTTCTTTCTTTATCGCTGCTTCAGCCTCTTGCAGCATCTCGTTGGTGTAGCAGCTGCCTCCATTTTCCTTCACCATGGTGTCGATCTTGTTGATCAGTTCACTGACTTGTGTCTGATTTTGTTGATCACGGTTATTAAACACATGGTATCTTCCTCCACAGTCTCTGATCAGTTTCTTAAAGGAATCGTCACATTTTTTCTTTATATATTCTTCAATGGACAGTTTGTCATGTTCCAGGTCGTCTCCTCTGGTGAACAGAATGATGGTGAATTTTTCTGAATTCTTCCCAAAAACATCCTTGATGAGTTTTAGCGTCTCCTTCTCCTCTGGTGTGAGTCGGCCGATCTGTAACACCAGCAGGAAGACATGTGGACCTGGAGCCAGAAGACTGATGCATTTCACCATCTCCTCATTAACTTCTTCATGAGACAAACCTGTGTCAAACAGACCAGGAGTATCGACCACAACCACAGGACGACCGTTCACTTCACTTTCTGCTTTCTGACAATATTTGGTGACTGATGTTTGACTGGATTCAGCTCTAAACTCCTTCCTTCCTAGAATAGTGTTTCCTGAAGAGCTCTTTCCACAGCCAGTCTTCCCTATCAGAACAATCCTGAGACAGTCTGGACTCTGCTTCTCTTCTTTACTCTGCAGCTTGTTGATATATTTCTCCAGCTGTATGACTTTATCAATTTGGACCTGCATGAATGTTCCCACTGTATAGCAGCCTGGTTTGTCCTTGTTCAGTCTCATTGTGTCCACAGTGTCCAACAGCTCAGAGACCTGCTGCTTGTCCCTGATGTTGAGAACAACAGATCTTCCTCCACAGCTCTGACAGAGCTCCTGGATGTCTCTGTTCTCTCTGACAAAGTTAACAACAGCTGGAGCTGTAGGATCTGACTCCACAGTGAACAGGATCATGGTGAAGTCATTGACTCGAGAGCTGAACGTGTTCTGGATGGTCTTTAACTCTCCCTTGTCTTCATCAGTGAGGGGACCCACAGGTAGGACCAGGATGAAGACATGGACACCCTCTGGATCACAGAGGGAGATACACCTGAGTGATTCCTCCATCACTGCCTCCTGAGGTTTTCCATCCAAGGCAGGCAGCTCCACCAAACTCTTTTTTCTGAGTGATGAAGTTTCCAAGGGCTGTTTTCTTGTCCTCACTTCCAAACAACACAATCCTCAGATGATGTGCTGCAAAATAAATAAAGATAATAAACAAAACATGACCAAATGACATTTTGATCAAGTAAACAAATGTAACAGAACATTGTTAGCACATATTAGCACATGAGAACAATCATCAGAGGTCGCTCATTCAATTCTTTTGCAATTCAACACTATAACCTGCGTCATTACGCAGCCTCCAAAATGAGACGTGACTTATGTCACTACATGTGTCTCTCTCGCCTCTGTAAAAGTTCTTTGTTCATTGCACCCCTCAGTTCGGGGTCCCCCTATTGGCCTGGCGCACTTCCGTTGTGTTCTCTCTTTTGCAGCGTTTCTGTTTTGCAGCGTTTCTCTCTTGCAGCGTTTCTGTTTTGCAGCGTTTCTGTTTTGCAGCGTTTCTGTTTTGCAGCGTTTCTGTTTTGCAGCGTTTCTCTTTTGCAGCGCGTTTGCCCTTCTCGGCCACCGTAAGGTCCACCATCCTGCTTGTTTACCAACTGTCTCTGCCCTTGTAGCTTCTGATTGGCTGAACACACCCGATCCAGGTAATCAGCTGTGGGCAGGGATAGTTGGGAAACAAGCAGGACAGTGGACCAGGACCAGGACCAGAGACTCCTGGTTTAAGTAATGTCACATGAATCTGTTCAAAACAGCTAAAGATGGAGACTTGGACTGAAGTCATTGATTTGAGACTTAACCTGGACTCCAGGTTTAGGACTGAACTATTTTATTTTGTTTAATTTCATTTGATCTTTTAGCATCACCTTAAAGGAACTGTCTGATGAGCTGAACGTCAATCCCAAATGTGATTTGACTGAAAACTGTCACATGATCAAACCAAAATTCATTAAGGTGCATCAGTTCCACAAAATATTTAAAGTGAATGTCTTAGCATTAAGATTGAAGATGAAGAAAATATGAGAGGAGATGAACTTTATTAATCCCTGAAATTCAGGATAAATAAATTCATTTAAATTAATTCAGGATTTAAATAAATAAATGCAAAGACCTGGATTGAAGCCAGCCATCATCTAATAAACAACTGGTCACTGCTGATACTGTATAGCTCCACATCACAACACAATCATCTCAAGATACTTTACAAAAACCCAACAAATCCCTTATGAGCAGCACTTGGTGACAGTAGAGAGGAAAAACTCCCTTTAATGGAAGAAATGTCCAGGAGAACCAGACTCAGTTTGGATGGTCATCTGTTCCAGTTTTATCCTGTTTGATTTGACTGTTTAGATGAGACTGTCCAATCAGGTGTAGGGACACTGTTCCTGTACTCACCTGGTGCTGCAGCCGCCATGATGTCTCTCTGCTGGAAACACTGATTCACCTGGAGGGAAGAATCAGAGCAACTCAGCTTCTTTTACAGCGAAGCCTCTTATTGACTCACCACAGAATTCATGCATCAATAGGTGTGATGGTCTGTGGAAACCAGTGAGTCCTGACCTGTGTCTGTGCTTCTGCACCGTGTCCTCTGATCTCAGCAACTGTCCTGGATCATCTGAGCATCATCATCCCAACAAGAACAAGAAGAAACTCATCAGGACACAGTCACAGTCCAGTTAAGGTCCAGTTGGCTAAACCAGGTGAGAAACAGAACTGTGGACTGAGTCTGACCCCTTTCTGAAGACACTAACACCTGTTCAGGAACCTGTAACAGTCCAGTCTCTATTTGACCGAGTGAGGACAAGCAGAACTGTCATGACATGTTACAGCAGAGTGTAGCTGACAGTTTAATGTATTAAATTATGTTTGTGTTTTGTCCAAAAGTTCAGCTTCAGTTACTGCTGGTTTCTTTTCCATAGTCCATTTGTCCTCCAGGGATATCACAGGTCAAAATTATATTTCCTTCCATGACTTTTATAGACCAACACAAAACACCATGACATGGTCAAAAACCACAGGCTTCCAGTGTGCACCTGTGCTCTGATTACCACATGAATACACACCATGAACACAGACACTGCCACCTATGGGTGCAAACATGCAAAACAGGAAATGAACAATTTGGCTGCTACACTAATATAACTATGATTAGACAGTACACTTAAACTCATCCTGACTCCTGTAGCCTAACCCATAGTCTGTAGTCAGTAATGTCTCCTGTCACACTGAACAAACTGCCTGAGATCAGCTCAGAGAAACTTGGACTCTTCTTCCTGCTGCTGAGCCTCAAAAATGGTTGAATCATTTCCAGAGAAATAAAAGAGGAAACGTACAAAGAAAAGTTGATTATTCAGTTTAAACCTCCAGCAAAGTGAAGACGTCTGAATATCCTCCGAGGTCCAAGCAAACATTTGTCCTAAATCTCAGGTATAAAGACATTTGGAAAGCCCAGGCTGCAGGTCATATATAGTTAACCCTGACCCTAAATGTTCTTAACAACTACATGGACCGGGACATCACAACATGGCGACACACGAACCAGCGGTCGGTTATAAAAACAGAACAAATATCAAAATCAGCGGTAGATGATCAGTGATTTTCAGTTCATATGCAGTTAAACAGACAAGTAACAATATTGTTCTATCATCACTTTAATTATTAGGGTTTGATCTAGTTTTAGTCCAAACAGACAAACGTTACCTGCTGGATTTGTTGCTGCGTCAAAACGTTCAAAGTGAAACTGTTCCACCTGACAAAGGTGTGTCCGTACCTGACAACATTCCTGTTTGTTCTAGGAGGAGTCTCCTGTATTTCACATCTGTATCTCTCGCTCTTCACATTCCTCCTTTTTCTCTTATTTCTTCTTCTTTTGGTTCATGGAGGCTGGGAAACAACTTCTGTTTAAAAATTTGAATGTTACAATTGAAGAAAACAGAGGAAAACGCATCTTATTCCAAAAAGCTAATAAATCCTACAACACCCAGGATGCATTGCGTCCGTTGCCTCCCGATGTCACGTCTAACGTCAACTCACGCTGCCTTTTCTGGACATGAAATAATAACTGGGCAGCCTGTGTTGGTCTAAGTAACTCTGAGTATGGTCGGACTGGGCTGGAGTCCTGAGGTGGACTGGGAATAAAAAGAAGAACTGGGGCTGTGGATTATTTGTTTTGGGAAGGTTCGAACAGATTAAGGCAAATATTTGGAGGATTTGTTGATATTTGTTTGTCTAAGGAGGAAAAAGTTTGGTCTGGAGGAAAATAATGAAAGAACAACAAGAGAGACAGGATGATGGAAATAAGGGAAGGTGTTCATATAGGATCCAGAATAAGGTGGGACAGTAAGGAGACCAGTAATATTTAGCAGGATTAGAATCAGGATTAGATCAGTAGTGCACTTCATATTATAGGAAAACAACCTCCTGGGTATTGTGACTGGTGTCAAGAAGCAGAATCCATAAAACTCATCATTATGACGTGCAGGAAATACTCCAGAGGAAGAGTCAATGTGGTCTCACGACTCCAGGAGTTCCACCTGGCAAAGATCAGATTAGAAAGTGTAGTGAACTTTGGGAGCAGTGAGAGATAAAGGAAAGTGTTAGAACATTTACCTGAACAGGAAAAACAGCTGCGTTTAAGTCGGACACTTTGGAGCATCTTCAAGAGACGAGACCAGGAAGTCAGAGGTGTCCACCCTAGTCCCTGATCCCTCAGTCACTATATAGTGCAGCCTTTCTGCAGTCTCCCTGCTCACATTAAAACATCAGCTCCTTGCTCGTCTCTGAGTTTGATGGTAACTGTCTGTTTGTGCTGAGTTCTAGTTCTAAATGGATTAAACTGAACCTCATAGACCTACAGTCAGACTGTTCCCACAGCTGCTTTGACCTGAGCAGCCAGTAATGGGTTGATCCATAAACTGAGCCCAGCAAAGCTTCCTGGTCTGTGTGGATTCATAGACTATTAGGCCTGGATATCAGATCATGTATGAACAGAGAAAATGCTGCAGTTATCTAATAAATAATAAATGATCTATTGAGGATGTGTAAACGTTGTCTGGACTTATAGAATATATGAGGAACATCAATGTGAGACTGGTTCTTTGGAATCTATCAAGAATTATTGGTGGGATCATTAACACAGAGACCCAGACACATATTCCAACACAAGTTTCCACAGTTATATAAGAAAAATCAACCAGAATAAGAAGTGAATCATTTTATATTATGATCCAACCATCACTGCACTGGCTGCTCATGTCAGATTTCCTGCTCAGACCAACAGACCAACTCCCTCTGCCCTGGTTGCTGCTGTACACAGACCTCCAGACCACAGTGTGACATCATTCCTGTCTAACCTGGGAAGCCTTCTGGATGCACTGGAGATCATGGATTGTCACCCCATCATCGTCTGTGGTGATTTCAGTGAGAACCTTTTATCCGGTGCGAGCAAACCAACACTGGGTCTGTTCAAGTCCAGGGGATTTGCACAAGTCATCACTGCTGCAACCACAGAGAAGAACACACTGCTGGACCTCATGTTCCTCTCACAGCCACACCAGTGTCTGCACTGTGGGGTCACGAAAACCTATGACAGTTATCCCAGTCCTGTTTACTGTGTGCTGTCCTCCAACAGGTCATGAAGAGCTCAGGTGAGTTTTACATTGACTGCTGCATTGGGCCTGAGATCAAGGCCTTTTGTTGCTGAGAGAAAAACCTCTGGACCCCATCTTTTTTATGGAGCACAACAACGTCTGTCTTGGTACAAAATCTTAGATTTCATCTTCTGTTTTGGTTCAGGTAAACATTTTAAAAGTCACAGATTAGATCCATTTGCTGAGCATCAGCTGTATTTTTAGGTAACAGTAGTGTTGTTTAACATATAGTTGGTTTATTTAGGAACTGGAATGACATTTGCTTTGGTTATTATACTGTTATTATTATTTGGTTATTATATTTGCTGATTCTATGTTTTCAGCTCATTGGATCATTTTATGGGTCATAATATTTTCTGGTAACTATATTTTTATGGTTTTATATTTGATGGACTTTGGCCTGTGCATTTATCAGGTGGGTCTGGGTCAGGGTTGGTCAATGCACAGGCCAAACCATTTGAAGCAGCAGCTGCCAACACAGAAATACATCAGAAAGTATGGGTTCTATATAGAACTGTTCTATATAGAACCCATACTTTCAACTCTTCAGCTCTTCTCTCTGACTCTGACACACTGGATCACTTTAGACCAACCACAGCATCGTGCTGCTACAGCTGCACTGTCACACAACAGCAGACCCATCACTGCTGGACATGTGGTTCTCCTGCCAGGGTCCAGGTCTCCTCAGAAGAGACCATAAGGTTCTGTTTGTTTTTCTATTACAAACTCACAAATCTGTGCTAATTCATGTTTTCATGTGGTGTCACTTCCAGTCTGAGGACAGGCCTGTTGCTTTGCTCTTTTATTCTACAGGTAAATCTATATTTCAATGACAGTGTTTTCCATGAGCTTCTTCCTCCAGGAGCTTATTCACTGTGGTCTGTCCACTTCACAGTGAAGACCCTGAGGACTGCACAGCTCTGCAAAACCTCCATGTTTGAAATGGCAGTGGACACAAAAGGCCTTTCTGCCTTGCAGCAGTGTTCAAGCTCATTAGATTATTGTGGAAGATTTGACTTGGAATTTTGATTTGAGTCCCGTCATACAACAGCCATCCATTATCAACTGCTTATCCTTCTAGGGTGGCAGGGGGCCTGGAACCAATCCCAGCATGCAGTGTGTGAGAGGTGGGGTCTACCCCGGACCGATCAGCGGTCTATCACAGGGACATGTGTTTGGACTGTGGAAGGAGAAAACCCAAGCCAACTGAAAGATCCAATAATATTAACTGGAGGCAATGGTTCTACAGCAACCTGGGATGTCAAAGGTCACAGAACAGTTTACATCTTCAGTAACCTGCTTTCCAACAATGGACAGATCACTATTGGACAAAATGAAGAACAGGAAACCAATTGAAAAGTTCCATATTCAAACAGTTTGTTTATTTGGTTTTCTATGACGTGTTTCTTTCCTTTTTCCTTATTTTCATTGAACCATTTCATTCATTTTGATTTCATGCTTTTCTTTAAACACATGAAAAATCAGATCATTCAGTTGTTGATGATTAAAATGAATGAAGGTAAATGAATGAGCCCAGAGGAGAGGACAGATTTAAAATAGTCATTAGAGTGGGGTATCAGCTGGAAGGGAAGTGAAAGGTTTCCACATGTGTGGACTTAGCTCTGGGCTCATCTAAACCCAAAGACATGGTCAGCAGTCAGGCTGTGTATGTATCTCCAGTGTGTCACACTGTGAAGTCAGAGCTCAGGGTATTCAGAGCAGTCTTCAGAATACCCACAACACCACTGTAGCTCAGATGAGCCACAGCTAATGGTTTGACTGGGAGACAAATGTTCCCATGCTGGTCTTATCACGACTGTCAGTCCAGGACTACTGAAGCTTGGAGCCCTGGACAAATGGGGATATTAGCCTGAGGCTGACCATCATGTGACAAGCCTTTGTAGGTCGGACTGACCAATATTGTAACATATCCATTAAAAGTGTCATGTCTGAGTCACTGATGTCCAGTAAAGGACATTGTGATAGACACAGACAAGAAGTTTGTCCCTAGTGAAAGATGTTAAACAGGTGACAGGGTCACTCTTCAATCATCCCCTCATCTTAACACACATGTTAAAGTTCACTATTCAGCAGATATGAGTTACACAGCTGCTGACACACTTTGACTAACACACTGTTTTGTGCACTTTGGCAAAGAGCATCAACTGCAGCAATAAAAACAGTGTGAAGTTACAAAATATCAATATTTCTAGTAATGAATGAAAAATATAATCAGGAATTTTTATGTTTCTTTTCTTTCATTTGTTCTTTGGTGAAATCTGATAAAAACACACTGACAACTGAACTCTGCATTTGATGTTATTGATCATTTGATTCAGGTTTTATTTATTTGTTTGAGGTCAAATGGGTCCAACCTTTTCATTAACGTTTGTTTTGCGAGGACCATTTTTATGCTCCTTCTGTCGTCTTCTTTGCTTGATAAGTAGAGACTGATTAGAAACTGCACATTCCACTTTTATTTTAAAAGGGTCAAATCCATAGCTTGTGTTTTTTTTATTATTTTGTACATTTATTTTATTTATCTTTTCATTTATTTTGTGCATAGTTTTAAATAAAAAGCTGCTGACAATTAAAGTCAATGTTTTAATTGTAAATTTCCTTTTTTAAATGTATATGCATCCTGTCCTGTTTTGTGAGTAGTTCTGATATATTTTCCAGGTTACTTGTATATGTCTTTTATGTGTGTAATATCAATAATCATGAATAAACATGATTCAAATACATTAAAACAAATATTTAGCTTTCATTGCTGAAAAAGCTGAAGGCTGAAATTCAATGCTGACTATATCTGGAAGCTAAAATGTAAAGCTGAAGTTGGAAGCTTAACTTGTTCAGCTAAAAAAGTATTGAACATTGCTGTAAAGGGCTGAAAAAGAAAGATGCTCTGCTGAAGAAATACATAGAAAAAAAGTGGCTTTAAATTGAAAGAAGTAAGTGTTCTACTAATATACAAGAAGAAAGTGCAGTGAAGAGACAGAAGAGAAGAGGCAGAACTGAAAACATTCAATGAGTTAAAGTGAGGAAGAGGGCAGAATGATAACATGATAACCAAAGCTGAGATATTTGATGGAAGATGTTCTTATAGAGAAAGAAGGAAGGATTGAAGAAAGGGAAGAAATTAAGGAATGAATGCAGTATGAATGAAGAATAAAGTGATGTGCACAGCTGGAAATCCTGGAAGGGAAAGAACGTGCTGGAAAAGCAAGTAATAAAATGCTTTTATTTTGAAAAGGCAGTGTGCTGCAGGAGACTCATGTGACCAGGAGTTAAGATCTGAACTTTAATTTTTAATATTTACTATACTTTGGAACACTGCAGTAACTTCCTGTAAATAACTGTAGACTTTTATAGTGAAAGTACAAACATTTCTGGCTTGGAGAAGACAGTAAGGTTGACATTTAAAACGGCCTCAGTTGGTGCTTAAGTCTGTATCTCAATAGATAAAGTCAATTTTAAGCTCATATTAGTGTTTGTTGGCTTTTATTTTGAAATAATGATATAAAAGGCTTTTACTTTGAAAGGACAAAGTGCTGACTCAAGTGATCTTAGATTACAATCTTAACTTTATTTTGAATATTGATTATACTTTACAAAGACGTAATATCTTCCAACAAATAACTGACTTTTATTGTGAAAAAGAGAAAGGTCACAAAGGTCAGGGTATGTGTATGTGTGTGGTTCTGTAACAACAGAATATTAGTTACAGCTCACATGTACAAATGGGACAAATAAACACGAGGAATAACCCAAATATAATCCCAATAATAACTAAACAACAAGCGACACTCATAGATTAGCTATGAGCTAGGGATCGACCATCCCTCCCAGAGTTAGCTTAGCGTTAGCTGCTAATCATATCCATGCTACAGAACAGGAAGTAACCACATTCAATGAGGCCAACGTGAACCATAATCACACCGTAATCAGTATTACAGCGACAAACCAACGCACCTGTCTCATGGACGACCACTAGGTACACACACAGGAAGCACCGAACTTAACATCCCACTGCTATTTATGCATCAAACCTCATTTAACCCTGAAATCCCTAGTGTTGAAATATTCCAGCATCACTTTTAACAATTCTAAAAAATGACCTGCAATTTTTTTCTCAAGACCACATTTACATAGTTAATGGGTCCTATTGTTTGTCCTCACAATGCTATTGGGTAGAAGAAAGTGTTTATAGGTCCGGTCATCTGGCCATGAACGGACCTATAAACACTTTCTTCTTTAGTATGATAAGTGCAGAGCATAATAGTCCAGCCTGACACTATGAATTTTGCATTTGAATTGAAATGATAATACTTTGACCCACCACCCTGTCTATTCTTTCTGTTTATCTACTACAATATAAGACCCAAGATTATCACTCATGATATTTACTGTTGTGGGGCTAAGTAAGCAATCAACCCTGCAAGTGAATGTTTAAATGTTCTGTGTATCTGTTCAGACAAAGTGAGTACAAATACAGAAATTCTGCTCCCAACTAGGCCCAACGTGACAACGTGTCCTTAAAAACCTACTAAAATGTAAAAAAATGAAAAACCTTTCATTTCTACATCAGAGGCCTCCTAAAACAATATCTGAGAGGTCAAAATGTTTATTGCTCATTTTTTCTTAATTTGGGCGCTACAGGGTTAAAACTACTCAACACCCGGCAGCGCCCCTAGTGGCCGTTCTGGGCCATGCAGTCCTGCCTTCAGCACAAACAAACATAATGATGAGGATGATCTAAAATAAATGCAAAACAAACAACAGGATGCATTACGATGTTAACTGAACTGACAAAATGGCACCCACCTCTCCCACAGGAGAATTGTACAAAAGGGGAGAGAGGAAGTGAGCGCCCAGAATTTATAGGAGGGTACCACAGAAGAAGAAATGAATGAGGAGGAGCTTTGAACCCAAACGTTATGATTATAACTAAGGGAATATATGACCCGGTTACATTTATATAGCAATTAATTAGTTAGCAAATTAATTAGTAATTGAAAGTGATTTACAGAAATAAAAGACACGTTAAAAATATATAAGCAAGAATCAAAATAAGAAACAGAAAATAGTAAAAACAAAACAGCCATATGTACGAGCAGTGGACATTAGGCTGTCAATAGACTGCCAATGTCATATACATTTTCTGAAAGGTCTCATCATCACCATGTCATGGTGGGGGGTGGGTCAACGCTACACGCTGTGTAAAGGGTGGAGTCTGTCCCAGTATGAGGTTCCCCACTGAGCTCCTGTCAGACCAGCTGTTCCCCAGTAGAACCAGCCTCAGACTGGAATGAAAACACAGTTTAATGTAGAACTGATCCAAGCTGAAGTCAATCAACACATTAACAACCAGTAGCTCAGTGTGTTTAAGGTGGACTGAGGAGAATCTGTCATCTATTATCAACCTGACATGGAACCAGTGAGCTGACAAACATGAAAATGAAATAAATCATGAGTTTGTACCTAAAACATGTTGTGATGTCAATGCAGACAAGAACATTTCTGACTCAGTTCAGTTTCACTTACAGTCTGGTGGATGATCTATAGAACTGCTGCTTTGAGCTAAATCTGATGCTGCAGAGACACAGAAAATGTGGACATCCATTCATTCCCATATGATCAGATTCAATGAAAAACAATGTGTGGACCAACTACAAAACACTGTGATTCTACATGCTGATGGAGATGAGATTATTTCTGACTCTTCACTTTCACTTACATTGCTCTTCAAGTCTCCTCATCTCCTCTTCCCCTGCAGAGACAGAAAATGTGGACGTCCATTCATTCCCAGGTCATTGTGTCATTTGCCAACTGAGCATTTTGTTTCATGCTACATGTTTTATATCAGAGTCTGATGCTCAGAAAATGAGAAAACGCTCAGAAATTAAAAAATTCTATTAACTAAATTAACGTTTATTGTCATTTGTGTGAAAAACAAGACCTGGTGTCCACTACAAGGGACGTGTTCTTACTCAGGAATAAAATACAGTTTGAAAAATATTTTTACTGACATGTTTCTTAATCTAAAATACTTCAGTTCTATTAAAAAAATGAAAATAATAAAACATTTAGTCTTATAGGTGTCAAGAGGATGTTTCCGTCTGTGCGTATCACCAACTCTAGAAATAATATCTGTCCTAAACTTATGGGCTGTGGATAAATCCATACCCATAAAAACACTGATCTGTTCCTGACCAGCTGAAATGAAAGCAGTGATTGACTGAACGTTTCTGCTGTCGGTCGCCTGCTGAAGAACATTTTCATTCCACTGTTGTCTGAGCTCGTCAGGAGCTGACAGACAGAAGCTGAACAGAGGTCACGTCAAAAACACCTTAGTGGGAACTGGATGGAATTAGGCTTCAGTCAGCAAACATCATCTACTGATTCTCTAGATCACTTGTCCTGTTCAGGGTCTATTCCAGTTTATACTGGGACAGTGGCTCACCTTCCCAGTTACTTACATTCAAACAGGTCTATTGGTGTCAGAGGGTCAGGAATAGGGCTGACACCTGGGAGAAAAACAACAGTGTATTAAAAACACACATGTAGATTTAATCCATGTTGAATATAATATAATAAAACTGCATCAACAACCAATAAGGAGGACTCAGCTTTTTAAGGGGGATTTAAGGGAATCTGTCAGATTTCACAGATTCAGTAAAAGTCAAAACTTATTAATTCACAACTGAGCTTCAAGATGATTCAATGAAAAACAATGTGTGGACCAACTACAAAACACTGTGATTCTACATGTTGATGGAGATGAGATTATTTCTGACTCTGTTCACTTTCACTTACGTTGACGTTGTTCTTCACGTTTCTTCTTCTCCTCCTCTTCCCCTGCAGAGACACAGAAAATGTGGACATCTATTAATTCCCATATGATCAGCCTGTTAGAGCTATTGTTGTGTTTAACTCTATATTTATGTCGTGACAGAATAATGAGCAGTTTAACTTTGATAGCAGAGTGACGTCAGATCACTTTGATGAATCAGTTGTTTTATCACCTTGAAAAACAGGTGGTGCGGCTGGGTCTTTGGTTTTTCTTACTCAGCAAACAAAATGTGAAACAGGACGCTGATACGGTTTTTGACCTCCACTCACCCCAACCGTTCGAGGCAAATGGCCGCCCAAACTGAGCCTGGTTCTGTTAAAGGGAGTTTTTCCTCTCCACTGTCATCAAGTGTTGCTCATAAGGGATTTGATGGGGTTTTTTGCCTTGAGATGATTTGTATTGTGATTTGGTGCTATACAAATAAATTGAATTGAATTCAATTATTATGAAAAGGCATGTTTGGACGACTGTCGTGAATGAGAAAGGAAAACTTCTGCATCAGATCCTCAGATGCTTGAGGATCCTCAAGATAGCATCTCCAATATGTCCAAAAAAATCTAAACAATCAAATGTTCAAGAACCCTTTTAGGATGGGTGGTAAACGGACCACTCACTTCATCCTCAGCTGTGGATAAATTTGGTAGGCTTGTGGCATCAGTAAATTGTATCTCACTTGAGAAACTGGAAATCTTTCTTGTAAGCCCAGAGAAACAGTACGAAGAAAAACCCTAAATGTCAGTTGAAGACTGCAAATTCATGCAGCTTGTATTTGGTGCTTCGTAATAGAGATGTTAGTATGCCAAATACAAATTAGCTGAGTAGTGAGCACATTACCTTGCTAAGAAATAAAAAAAAATGCTGCCTATGCAGAAGAGTACAGCGTGTCCTGGGTTGTTCATCGGGGCCTCCTCCCAGTGGGGCATCCTGAACAGATGCCCGAGCCACCTCAGCTGGCTCCTCTTGATGTGGAGGAGCAGCGGCTCTACTCTGAGCTCCTTCTGGGTGACCGAGGTCCTCACCCTATCTCTAAGGGAAAGGTAGCGAGAGACGGCATCCATCCCACTTTGAATGGTGCAGCTCTCATCTCTAGAAATTTGGCCGAGTTTATTAGCCGACCTAAAGCCTGACAATCCAGGGTGGGGACCGGGATGCAGAGACTCAGTCTAAAACGCCTCTCTGCAGTTTCCTTAGAGCCGCCGCCCCCTTCAAACCACATAGAGACTGTGTCTGCCCCTCGAACATATAAATCAAATAAATCAGAAGTTAACAGAAGAGGAGTTATTCATAAAAACCTAATAAAAATTAAGACCACTCCTCTTATTGAACAGAAAAACAGAACTGTCAAATGTGGATTATTAAATATCAGGTCTCTTTCATCTAAATCTCTGTTAGTAAATGATTTGATAACTGATCACCAAATTGACCTACTTTATCTTACTGAAACCTGGTTACAGCAGGATGAATATGTCAGTCTGAATGAATCAACCCCCCTCAGTCATAAAAATTATCATGTTCCTCGAAGCACAGGTCGAGGTGGAGGAGTAGCTGCAATCTTCCACTCAAACTTATTATTAAACTTTCATCCTCAGAACAGTTATAACTCATTTGAGAGCCTCACTCTTAGTCTCTCACATCCAAACTGGAAAACACAAAAACCAGTTCTACTTGTCATTTTGTACCGTCCACCTGTCCCTTACTCAGAGTTTTTAACTGAATTCCCTGACTTCCTGTCTGATTTAGTGCTTAGATCAGATAAAGTCATTATAGTGGGAGATTTTAACATTCATATTTCTCCTATATTGGCTTCTCTTCATTGGCTCCCTGTAAAATACAGAATAGAATTTAAAATCCTTCTTCTCACATACAAATCCCTTCATGATCAAGCTCCTTCATACCTTAAAGACCTCATAGTACCATATTATCCCAATAGACCACTTCGCTCTCAGAGTGCAGGTCTACTTGTGGTTCCCAGAGTTCTCAAAAGCAGACTGGGAGGCAGAGCCTTTAGCTATCAAGCTCCTCTCCTGTGGAACCAGCTCCCAGTCTGGGTTCAGGAGGCAGACACTCTCTGTACTTTTAAGGCTAGACTTAAAACCTTCCTCTTTGACAAAGCATATATTTAGGGCTGGCTTCAGGCAACCCTGAACCATCCCTTAGTTAGTTATGCTGCTATAGGCCTAGACTGACCGAGGACCATCGGTGCACTGAGCTCCCCTACCCTACCCTACTGGTCCCTCCAACCTGCAGTATCTATTTGTTGTTTATTGTTGCTGTTCTTTTCTCTCTGCTCTATCCACTCACCCCAACCGGTCGAGGCAGATGGCCGCCCAAACTGAGCCCGGTTCTGCTGGAGGTTTTTTTTTCCGTTAAAGGGAGTTTTTTCCTCTCCACTGTCACCAAGTGCTGCTCATAAGGGATTTGTTGGGTTTTTTTGTTTTTTGTAAAGTGCCTTGAGATGATTTGTACTGTGATTTGGTGCTATACAAATAAAACTGAATTGAATTGAATTGAATATATCTATATATAGGAAAGTATCAAATGAGAGGCCTGAGCACAGGAGAGTATCAAAAGATTTTAGGAAGACAGGTGTGATTAATGTTCTGCATGTAAGACCATGTATGGAAGAAGATGAGACATTCCTAGAAGAGCCCTAGAGACTGTTATTTTATATGGTAAGGAGTGTCTGTTATCACTGTATGTACGTAAGAAATAAATAAAGAATTGGAAATGGAGGATGGGGGAATCTGGTCATGCCCCAGAGGAAGTTGGGTGGGTTGTGGTTCCCCCAGCATTTTTAAAATAGGAATTAAGAGAAGGCAATACAGCAATATATCCAAAAAAGGGAAATTAATAGTGGTAAACAGGCATAACTTTGAGATGAAAAGAGGTGGGTCAAGGGGTGTGAATCAACCCCCATACCACAGGTATGAAAGCAGGGAGCTTGAGGAACACTGTCAGTTTACTCTAGGGTTCTCTGCACACTCTGCACACATTTTATTTTTCATTCTTTGAACCTTACTGTTGTCCTGTAGCTGTGGTAACAATTGAACTTCCCCACTGTGGGATCAATAAAGAATTATCTTATCTCACCTTGTCTGTACTGTGTTTTTATAAATAAACACCTGTGCACTTGGATTCCTAATTGGATCTCTCTCCTGTTTGTGATCCTACTGAAGAGGATATCCAGCTACACTTAGTGAGTCAGATGCAGTTATAGTTTAGTCAGACTGGCAACTTCCCAAAAGTGACATCCAGACATGACAGACCTTGTGTCTAGAGAGAGCAGTATCGAATGAAGGTTCACCTGTTCGGGGCTATCTTCTCACCAAGCTGTGTGAATTTTGCTCTGCAAACTGACAGTTAACACTATTATCTCAAATCTTTATGTCGATGACTGTCTTAAGTCTGTGGCAACAGAAGAGCAAAACTCTTAACCTTGTTAAGAATCTCAGTGCGTTGTGTGCTAAAGGAGGTTTCAAGCTGACAAAATGGCTTAGCAATAAGTAGAGGTCGACCGATATATCGACCGAGCCGATTAATCGGCCGTTTCAATTAATCGGCATCGGCCCATTTCGCTGCACATGAGGCCGATTTATATCCAGGCACATCTGCGACCAGCTAAGTGTTAGAGACGGAGCAACACACACACTGTAGCCCTGTTTACATCTTACACACACACGGCTTCAGCTAATGATGGCAGGGGAAAACCTAATCACATCGTAGCGTATTAGAATTGACGCTGACCGTCATGTGTTCAACTAATGAGAAAGTAGAAAAGTGAAATTCAGACGAATGTTCTCGCTAAAACACGCAGGATAACGTTCCTCAATAAACGTGTCTGTGCGTCCGACACACACAACACGATGCTCCCACCTCAAATACACTTTTAATGAGGAAAGTTAATGTGCACGTTTTAGCCTGAAGTTTGGTCTGAACTGTTTCTACTTTCACATGCAAATGACTTGTTGCTCATATTGTTTACACATATTCTGAGACTGTGGCCCTTTGAATTACAGCAGGGGTCTGTCAACAAACATCAGGATTGTGACAGGTACCCTGCAATAAATCAGTCCCCAATAAATGTTTAATTTAAGCAATTAAATCACTTTTTATTCCTTGTGAGATAAAGGGGGAAAATTAAAATCGGCCAAAAGAATCAATATCATATATCGGCCGCCCTGATTCTAAATATCAGCCAGAGAAAATTAACTAAATCATCTGCTCTAAAAGGATAACAGTGCCCATATGTACGAGCAGTGGGCATTAGGCTACGACCCCCCCGTCATCACCGTCACGGTGGGGGGTGGGTCAACGCTAGACGATGCGTAAAGGTGCCCCCCCCGAATCAGCATTCACACTAATGAATGAACATGCCAAGTTTGGTGGCTGTGCAATGAAAAAATTTCAGTTGGCCTCGCATCGGAGTAATGTATTTTCATTTCTGTTGGGGGCGCTGAAGAGCCATTCTTTTGAGGTCGTTTATGAAAAGTATAAAATATAACGTTTTCATACGATTCTGTTTTCTGGGCAACTTTTGGTGAGTTTTCACTCATGGTCAGGGGGTCAGACCAGCTGTTCCCCAGTAGAACCAGCCTCAGCCTCAGACTGGAATGAAAACACAGTTTAATGTAGAACTGATCCAAGCTGAAGTCAATCAACACATTAACAACCAGTAGCTCAGTGTGTTTAAGGTGGACTGAGGAGAATCTGTCATCTATTATCAACCTGACATGGAACCAGTGAGCTGACAAACATGAAAATGAAATAAAACATGACTTTGTACCTAAAACATGTTGTGATGTCAATGCTGACAAGAACATTTCTGACTCAGTTCAGTTTCACTTACAGCTTGAAGGCAGGAATTCATAACTGCTGCTGCCCCTCATGGGAGCTGGAGCTGGTTCTGCACGTCGCCCTGGACAGAAAATGTGAACATCCATTCATTCCCATATGATCAGCCTCATATGTCAAATGTCCCCTGACTGTTGGTGTCACCAACCTGCATTAACATTTCACAGCCTTTCCAAGTCTTATCTAGTCTGTCTGAACCAATATGATTCTCCTTGGATCAGTACCAACATGTGCAGAGCAACCTCAGCACCTGGGATGTCTCAGCTCAGTGTATTGAAAACACACATGTAGATTTAATCCATGTTGAATATAATATAATAAAACTGCATTAACAACCAATAAGGAGGACTCAGCTTTTTAAGGGGGATTTAAGGGAATCTGTCAGATTTCACAGATTCAGTAAAAGTCCAAACTTATTAATTCACAACTGAGCTTCAAGATGATTCAATGAAAAACAATGTGTGGACCAACTACAAAACACTGTGATTCTACATGTTGATGGAGATGAGATTATTTCTGACTCTGTTCACTTTCACTTACGTTGACGTCGTTCTTCACGTTTCTTCTTCTCCTCCTCTTCCCCTGCAGAGACAGAGAAAATGTGGACATCCATTCATTCCCATATGATCAGCCTCATAGGTCAAATGTCCCATGACTGTTGGTGTCACCAACCTGCATTAACATTTCACAGCCTTTCCAAGTCTTATCTAGTCTGTCTGAACCAATATGATTCTCCTTGGATCAGTACCAACATGTGCAGAGCAACCTCAGCACCTGGGATGTCTCAGCTCAGTGAGGAAATACAACCAGAGAAGAAGAAAAACCTGCCTCCTCCACAGTAAATAAAATCAAACCAGAGAAGAAGCAGTGTTTCCCATACATAAGCTCTACCTGGGCGGCCCACCCAGGCTGTTTCATTCAGGACCTAATTCAGGTCAGTCATCTGGACTTTATTTTAATGAATCCAGACAGTTCATGAAAACGTGGTACTAAACAAAGATTGTTCCTCATAAACTCTTCCTGCTTTATTTTCTCTTCAGTGAGGAACTGTCAAGTAACGTTCTCAGTCTGAAAACAGGGTCAAACCATAACATGATAGACCAGAGGTGGGCCCAGCCAAAATACTGCTCCACCCAGAACGCTGTTTCAATCACGCCTGTCAGTTTGTCAGTCAATTTAAACTAATGCATCCAGAGTGTAGGCGTGTGTGTGTGTGTGTGTGTGTGTGTGAGAGAGTGTGTGTGTGTGTGTGAGAGAGAGTGTGTGTGTGTGTGTGTGAGAGAGTGTGTGTGTGTGTGTGAGTGAGAGTGTGTGTGTGTGTGTGAGAGAGTGTGTGTGTGTGTGTGTGTGTGTGAGTGTGTGTGTGTGTGTGTGTGTGTGTGTGTGTGTGTGTGTGAGGGTGTGTGTGTGTGTGTGTGTGTGTGAGCACCACAAGTAAACTCTCAGCCTGTGTGTTGTGATTGTGTTTAGTTGGTAGATTGTGTGTTGGATAAGATCATCTTCAGACTGAAGAAGCTACTTGGATGAGTAGGAAAAAGTTCTGACCCAAAAACTAGAAGTCCAGCTGTCCTGACTTCTGAACCACCTCTGTCGTCCAGTCGTGGTCAAACAATGAGCCGTGTCCTTCATACGTTACTTTCCAGGCCCAGGCCTTTTCCAGTACCACTTCTTTCTTTCCTCTACACTACAAGGGGCGTGTTCTTACTCAGGAATAAAACACAGTTTGAAAAATATTTTTACTGACATGTTTCTTAATCTAAAATACTTCAGTTCTATTAAAAAAATGAAAATAATAAAACATTTAGTCTTATAGGTGTCAAGAGGATGTTTCCGTCTGTGCGTATCACCAACTCTAGAAATAATATCTGTCCTAAACTTATGGGCTGTGGATAAATCCATACCCATAAAAACACTGATCTGTTCCTGACCAGCTGAAATGAAAGCAGTGATTGACTGAACGTTTCTGCTGTCGGTCGCCTGCTGAAGAACATTTTCATTCCACTGTTGTCTGAGCTCGTCAGGAGCTGACAGACAGAAGCTGAACAGAGGTCACGTCAAAAACACCTTAGTGGGAACTGGATGGAATTAGGCTTCAGTCAGCAAACATCATCTACTGATTCTCTAGATCACTTGTCCTGTTCAGGGTCTATTCCAGTTTATACTGGGACAGTGGCTCACCTTCCCAGTTACTTACATTGAAACAGGTCTATTGATGTCAGATGGTGGCTTAGGTCATCATCACTGTCAGAGAGACAGCGAAAAACTGGAAGAAAGCAACAACAAATTATTAAAAACACACATGTAGATTTAATCCATGTTGAATATAATATAATAAAACTGCATTAACAACCAATAAGGAGGACTCAGCTTTTTAAGGGGGATTTAAGGGAATCTGTCAGATTTCACAGATTCAGTAAAAGTCAAAACTTATTAATTCACAACTGAGCTTCAAGATGATTCAATGAAAAACAATGTGTGGACCAACTACAAAACACTGTGATTCTACATGTTGATGGAGATGAGATTATTTCTGACTCTGTTCACTTTCACTTACATTGACGTTGTTCTTCACGTTTCTTCTTCTCCTCCTCTTCCCCTGCAGAGACAGAGAAAATGTGGACATCCATTCATTCCCATATGATCAGCCTCATATGTCAAATGTCCCATGACTGTTGGTGTCACCAACCTGCATTAACATTTCACAGCCTTTCCAAGTCTTATCTAGTCTGTCTGAACCAATATGATTCTCCTTGGATCAGTACCAACATGTGCAGAGCAACCTCAGCACCTGGGATGTCTCAGCTCAGTGAGGAAATACAACCAGAGAAGAAGAAAAACCTGCCTCCTCCACAGTAAATAAAATCAAACCAGAGAAGAAGCAGTGTTTCCCATACATAAGCTCTACCTGGGCGGCCCACCCAGGCTGTTTCATTCAGGACCTAATTCAGGTCAATCATCTGGACTTTATTTTAATGAATCCAGACAGTTCATGAAAACGTGGTACTAAACAAAGATTGTTCCTCATAAACTCTTCCTGCTTTATTTTCTCTTCAGTGAGGAACTGTCAAGTAACGTTCTCAGTCTGAAAACAGGGTCAAACCATAACATGATAGACCAGAGGTGGGCCCAGCCAAAATACTGCTCCACCCAGAACGCTGTTTCAATCACGCCTGTCAGTTTGTCAGTCAATTTAAACTAATGCATCCAGAGTGTAGGCGTGTGTGTGTGTGTGTGTGTGAGTGTGTGTGTGTGAGCACCACAGGTAAACTCTCAGCCTGTGTGTTGTGATTGTGTTTAGTTGGTAGATTGTGTGTTGGATAAGATCATCTTCAGACTGAAGAAGCTACTTGGATGAGTAGGAAAATGTTCTGACCCAAAAACTAGAAGTCCAGCTGTCCTGACTTCTGAACCACCTCTGTCGTCCAGTCGTGGTCAAACAATGAGCCGTGTCCTTCATACGTTACTTTCCAGGCCCAGGCCTTTTCCAGTACCACTTCTTTCTTTCCTCTACACTACAAGGGACGTGTTCTTACTCAGGAATAAAATACAGTTTGAAAAATATTTTTACTGACATGTTTCTTAATCTAAAATACTTCAGTTCTATTAAAAAATGAAAATAATAAAACATTTAGTCTTATAGGTGTCAAGAGGATGTTTCCGTCTGTGCGTATCACCAACTCTAGAAATAATATCTGTCCTAAACTTATGGGCTGTGGATAAATCCATACCCATAAAAACACTGATCTGTTCCTGACCAGCTGAAATGAAAGCAGTGATTGACTGAACGTTTCTGCTGTCGGTCGCCTGCTGAAGAACATTTTCATTCCACTGTTGTCTGAGCTCGTCAGGAGCTGACAGACAGAAGCTGAACAGAGGTCACGTCAAAAACACCTTAGTGGGAACTGGATGGAATTAGGCTTCAGTCAGCAAACATCATCTACTGATTCTCTAGATCACTTGTCCTGTTCAGGGTCTATTCCAGTTTATACTGGGACAGTGGCTCACCTTCCCAGTTACTTACATTGAGACAGGTCTATTGATGTTGGACGGAAAAACAGACTGCGGAGGCAGACAACTGGAAAAAAAACAGTGTATTAAAAACACACATGTAGATTTAATCCATGTTGAATATAATATAATAAAACTGCATCAACAACCAATAAGGAGGACTCAGCTTTTTAAGGGGGATTTAAGGGAATCTGTCAGATTTCACAGATTCAGTAAAAGTCAAAACTTATTAATTCACAACTGAGCTTCAAGATGATTCAATGAAAAACAATGTGTGGACCAACTACAAAACACTGTGATTCTACATGTTGATGGAGATGAGATTATTTCTGACTCTTTTCACTTTCACTTACATTCTTCTTCATGTCTCCTCATCCTCTCTTCCCCTGCAGAGACAGAGAAAATGTGGACATCCATTCATTCCCATATGATCAGCCTCATATGTCAAATGTCCCATGACTGTTGGTGTCACCAACCTGCATTAACATTTCACAGCCTTTCCAAGTCTTATCTAGTCTGTCTGAACCAATATGATTCTCCTTGGATCAGTACCAACATGTGCAGAGCAACCTCAGCACCTGGGATGTCTCAGCTCAGTGAGGAAATACAACCAGAGAAGAAGAAAAACCTGCCTCCTCCACAGTAAATAAAATCAAACCAGAGAAGAAGCAGTGTTTCCCATACATAAGCTCTACCTGGGCGGCCCACCCAGGCTGTTTCATTCAGGACCTAATTCAGGTCAATCATCTGGACTTTATTTTAATGAATCCAGACAGTTCATGAAAACGTGGTACTAAACAAAGATTGTTCCTCATAAACTCTTCCTGCTTTATTTTCTCTTCAGTGAGGAACTGTCAAGTAACGTTCTCAGTCTGAAAACAGGGTCAAACCATAACATGATAGACCAGAGGTGGGCCCAGCCAAAATACTGCTCCACCCAGAACGCTGTTTCAATCACGCCTGTCAGTTTGTCAGTCAATTTAAACTAATGCATCCAGAGTGTAGGGGTGTGTGTGTGTGTGTGTGTGTGTGAGTGTGTGTGTGTGTGTGTGTGTGTGTGTGTGTGTGTGTGTGAGCACCACAGGTAAACTCTCAGCCTGTGTGTTGTGATTGTGTTTAGTTGGTAGATTGTGTGTTGGATAAGATCATCTTCAGACTGAAGAAGCTACTTGGATGAGTAGGAAAATGTTCTGACCCAAAAACTAGAAGTCCAGCTGTCCTGACTTCTGAACCACCTCTGTCGTCCAGTCGTGGTCAAACAATGAGCCGTGTCCTTCATACGTTACTTTCCAGGCCCAGGCCTTTTCCAGTACCACTTCTTTCTTTCCTCTACACTACAAGGGACGTGTTCTTACTCAGGAATAAAATACAGTTTGAAAAATATTTTTACTGACATGTTTCTTAATCTAAAATACTTCAGTTCTATTAAAAAATGAAAATAATAAAACATTTAGTCTTATAGGTGTCAAGAGGATGTTTCCGTCTGTGCGTATCACCAACTCTAGAAATAATATCTGTCCTAAACTTATGGGCTGTGGATAAATCCATACCCATAAAAACACTGATCTGTTCCTGACCAGCTGAAATGAAAGCAGTGATTGACTGAACGTTTCTGCTGTCGGTCGCCTGCTGAAGAACATTTTCATTCCACTGTTGTCTGAGCTCGTCAGGAGCTGACAGACAGAAGCTGAACAGAGGTCACGTCAAAAACACCTTAGTGGGAACTGGATGGAATTAGGCTTCAGTCAGCAAACATCATCTACTGATTCTCTAGATCACTTGTCCTGTTCAGGGTCTATTCCAGTTTATACTGGGACAGTGGCTCACCTTCCCAGTTACTTACCTTGAAACAGGTGTATTGGTGTCAGATGGTGGCTTAGGTCATCATCACTGTCAGAGAGACAGCGAAAAACTGGAAGAAAGCAACAACAAATTATTAAAAACACACATGTAGATTTAATCCATGTTGAATATAATATAATAAAACTGCATTAACAACCAATAAGGAGGACTCAGCTTTTTAAGGGGGATTTAAGGGAATCTGTCAGATTTCACAGATTCAGTAAAAGTCAAAACTTATTAATTCACAACTGAGCTTCAAGATGATTCAATGAAAAACAATGTGTGGACCAACTACAAAACACTGTGATTCTACATGTTGATGGAGATGAGATTATTTCTGACTCTGTTCACTTTCACTTACATTGACGTTGTTCTTCACGTTTCTTCTTCTCCTCCTCTTCCCCTGCAGAGACAGAGAAAATGTGGACATCCATTCATTCCCATATGATCAGCCTCATATGTCAAATGTCCCATGACTGTTGGTGTCACCAACCTGCATTAACATTTCACAGCCTTTCCAAGTCTTATCTAGTCTGTCTGAACCAATATGATTCTCCTTGGATCAGTACCAACATGTGCAGAGCAACCTCAGCACCTGGGATGTCTCAGCTCAGTGAGGAAATACAACCAGAGAAGAAGAAAAACCTGCCTCCTCCACAGTAAATAAAATCAAACCAGAGAAGAAGCAGTGTTTCCCATACATAAGCTCTACCTGGGCGGCCCACCCAGGCTGTTTCATTCAGGACCTAATTCAGGTCAATCATCTGGACTTTATTTTAATGAATCCAGACAGTTCATGAAAACGTGGTACTAAACAAAGATTGTTCCTCATAAACTCTTCCTGCTTTATTTTCTCTTCAGTGAGGAACTGTCAAGTAACGTTCTCAGTCTGAAAACAGGGTCAAACCATAACATGATAGACCAGAGGTGGGCCCAGCCAAAATACTGCTCCACCCAGAACGCTGTTTCAATCACGCCTGTCAGTTTGTCAGTCAATTTAAACTAATGCATCCAGAGTGTAGGGGTGTGTGTGTGTGTGTGTGTGAGTGTGTGTGTGTGAGCACCACAGGTAAACTCTCAGCCTGTGTGTTGTGATTGTGTTTAGTTGGTAGATTGTGTGTTGGATAAGATCATCTTCAGACTGAAGAAGCTACTTGGATGAGTAGGAAAATGTTCTGACCCAAAAACTAGAAGTCCAGCTGTCCTGACTTCTGAACCACCTCTGTCGTCCAGTCGTGGTCAAACAATGAGCCGTGTCCTTCATACGTTACTTTCCAGGCCCAGGCCTTTTCCAGTACCACTTCTTTCTTTCCTCTACACTACAAGGGACGTGTTCTTACTCAGGAATAAAATACAGTTTGAAAAATATTTTTACTGACATGTTTCTTAATCTAAAATACTTCAGTTCTATTAAAAAAATGAAAATAATAAAACATTTAGTCTTATAGGTGTCAAGAGGATGTTTCCGTCTGTGCGTATCACCAACTCTAGAAATAATATCTGTCCTAAACTTATGGGCTGTGGATAAATCCATACCCATAAAAACACTGATCTGTTCCTGACCAGCTGAAATGAAAGCAGTGATTGACTGAACGTTTCTGCTGTCGGTCGCCTGCTGAAGAACATTTTCATTCCACTGTTGTCTGAGCTCGTCAGGAGCTGACAGACAGAAGCTGAACAGAGGTCACGTCAAAAACACCTTAGTGGGAACTGGATGGAATTAGGCTTCAGTCAGCAAACATCATCTACTGATTCTCTAGATCACTTGTCCTGTTCAGGGTCTATTCCAGTTTATACTGGGACAGTGGCTCACCTTCCCAGTTACTTACATTGAGACAGGTCTATTGATGTTGGACGGAAAAACAGACTGCGGAGGCAGACAACTGGAAAAAAAACAGTGTATTAAAAACACACATGTAGATTTAATCCATGTTGAATATAATATAATAAAACTGCATCAACAACCAATAAGGAGGACTCAGCTTTTTAAGGGGGATTTAAGGGAATCTGTCAGATTTCACAGATTCAGTAAAAGTCAAAACTTATTAATTCACAACTGAGCTTCAAGATGATTCAATGAAAAACAATGTGTGGACCAACTACAAAACACTGTGATTCTACATGTTGATGGAGATGAGATTATTTCTGACTCTTTTCACTTTCACTTACATTCTTCTTCATGTCTCCTCATCCTCTCTTCCCCTGCAGAGACAGAGAAAATGTGAACATCCATTCATTCCCATATGATCAGCCTCATATGTCAAATGTCCCATGACTGTTGGTGTCACCAACCTGCATTAACATTTCACAGCCTTTCCAAGTCTTATCTAGTCTGTCTGAACCAATATGATTCTCCTTGGATCAGTACCAACATGTGCAGAGCAACCTCAGCACCTGGGATGTCTCAGCTCAGTGAGGAAATACAACCAGAGAAGAAGAAAAACCTGCCTCCTCCACAGTAAATAAAATCAAACCAGAGAAGAAGCAGTGTTTCCCATACATAAGCTCTACCTGGGCGGCCCACCCAGGCTGTTTCATTCAGGACCTAATTCAGGTCAATCATCTGGACTTTATTTTAATGAATCCAGACAGTTCATGAAAACGTGGTACTAAACAAAGATTGTTCCTCATAAACTCTTCCTGCTTTATTTTCTCTTCAGTGAGGAACTGTCAAGTAACGTTCTCAGTCTGAAAACAGGGTCAAACCATAACATGATAGACCAGAGGTGGGCCCAGCCAAAATACTGCTCCACCCAGAACGCTGCTTCAATCACGCCTGCCAGTTTGTCAGTCAATTTAAACTAATGCATCCGGAGTGTAGGGGTGTGTGTGTGAGTGTGTGTGTGTGTGTGTGTGTGTGTGTGTGTGTGTGTGTGTGTGAGCACCACAAGTAAACTCTCAGCCTGTGTGTTGTGATTGTGTTTAGTTGGTAGATTGTGTGTTGGATAAGATCATCTTCAGACTGAAGAAGCTACTTGGATGAGTAGGAAAAAGTTCTGACCCAAAAACTAGAAGTCCAGCTGTCCTGACTTCTGAACCACCTCTGTCGTCCAGTCGTGGTCAAACAATGAGCCGTGTCCTTCATACGTTACTTTCCAGGCCCAGGCCTTTTCCAGTACCACTTCTTTCTTTCCTCTACACTACAAGGGACGTGTTCTTACTCAGGAATAAAATACAGTTTGAAAAATATTTTTACTGACATGTTTCTTAATCTAAAATACTTCAGTTCTATTAAAAAAATGAAAATAATAAAACATTTAGTCTTATAGGTGTCAAGAGGATGTTTCCGTCTGTGCGTATCACCAACTCTAGAAATAATATCTGTCCTAAACTTATGGGCTGTGGATAAATCCATACCCATAAAAACACTGATCTGTTCCTGACCAGCTGAAATGAAAGCAGTGATTGACTGAACGTTTCTGCTGTCGGTCGCCTGCTGAAGAACATTTTCATTCCACTGTTGTCTGAGCTCGTCAGGAGCTGACAGACAGAAGCTGAACAGAGGTCACGTCAAAAACACCTTAGTGGGAACTGGATGGAATTAGGCTTCAGTCAGCAAACATCATCTACTGATTCTCTAGATCACTTGTCCTGTTCAGGGTCTATTCCAGTTTATACTGGGACAGTGGCTCACCTTCCCAGTTACTTACCTTGAGACAGGTACATTGATGTCGAAAGGAAAGACACAGGGTAGTCATCTGGAAAAAAACAACAGCGTATTAAAAACACACATGTAGATTTAATCCATGTTGAATATAATATAATAAAACTGCATCAACAACCAATAAGGAGGACTCAGCTTTTTAAGGGGGATTTAAGGGAATCTGTCAGATTTCACAGATTCAGTAAAAGTCAAAACTTATTAATTCACAACTGAGCTTCAAGATGATTCAATGAAAAACAATGTGTGGACCAACTACAAAACACTGTGATTCTACATGTTGATGGAGATGAGATTATTTCTGACTCTGTTCACTTTCACTTACATTCTTCTTCATGTCTCCTCATCCTCTCTTCCCCTGCAGAGACAGAGAAAATGTGGACATCCATTCATTCCCATATGATCAGCCTCATATGTCAAATGTCCCATGACTGTTGGTGTCACCAACCTGCATTAACATTATGACTAATAACAACAGGACCAGAAGGTTCACTCTGTATCAATAATGACATTATAGATAAATGAAGTTAAAGCCCAATACACATAAATGACAACAGTGATGTCACTGATCGTATGTAAAGCCTTTGTCTTATTTAAGGACAGTGGTCAGATGGATCCATTTATCATCACAGTTATTATTTTGGCCTTTTTAAATCCTAGTGATGACACAAATCTCCCACATTGTCCTGTTCCAACGTTTGCAGACCCTCAGGTCTCAGTACTGTGGATTGGCCCTGTAGCATTAATGACAGTTTCAGCCTCTTGTGATAATTGTGGATAAGATCCTGTTTATTCTCATGGGATGAAGCCTCCACATCCAGTCAAGTCTGGTTGTGCATAAACTGCAGGTTTGTGGTCTTCTCATATGTTCTGACAACCTGCTTCATCCATGGAGCCGTGGGTTTGGACCAGACTTCCTCTGTCATTACAGCTCACACTCCCCAAAACATCAGATCCACCTCCAGGCTTCACAGTAGGGATGGTGGACTTTTCTTCCCAGTCTTTGTTGACGTCTCTCCAAACATTTATGTTTCTGACCTGTGACAGTCTCAGCCTGGGGGGCTGTTTGATGTTCTCTTTGCTTGGCTGTGTTTGTCTTTCAGGAAGTTGGAGTGAGAAGCCGTGATTGTGTATTGGAAGATTGGGGTGCTGCACACCTTGTTGTGGGCGGGGCTTGCTAGGTTTAAAAGGGAGTGCCAGTATGGACTGACAGAGAGAGGGGACGGCGGGACGGCGGGACGGCTGGCTTTTGTCTTGGGCTTTTTCAGATTGGCTGTTTCACTAAAAGGCTGTTTCACTGACAGACTGTTTCAGTCGTTCAGCTTCATCATAGTTTCCAAAAATGTCATCTGGTGATTTTAACCAACTGTTGGTCACAGTGACATGAGAACTCAAGGTGTGTGTGTGTGTGTGTGTGTGTGCGTGCGTGTGCGTGTGTGTGTGTGTGTGTGTGTGTGTGTGTGTGTGTTATCCAGACTAATGAGTCTGACTGGACTCACTGGATGATGATGATGATGATGATGATGATGGTCTGTCCATGTTGTCACTTTATCAGCTACAAACCAACTGATGAGATTAAGAATCTAAAAAGAGAAAAAACAGGTTTGTTAACTTGTTACACACTGATCCTCCCAACACACACACACACACACACACACACACACACATCAATACATTAATACTCATGACTGTTGGACACAGGTTTGTTTACTTCGCCCTAATATTAATACTAATAATATTCTACCATCATCAGTCTGATCTGATTGGTTAGAATGTGCTGCCACGTGGAAATGACTCTTCTTCTGTGGTTTTATTTCACACCATCTGATTTAAATGTTGGTCAAAGTGTCTGTGATTCTCTAAGAGGGGCAGGTTTTCTTCATGGCCTCTCTGTGTCTGAAGGGTCCTGCTGGGTCCAGACTTCTTCCTTTTCCCAGTGACTGAGGCCACTGTGGTCCTGGGAACACTCAGAGCTTTAGACCTGGTTTTATTCCTTGGTCCTGATCTCTGTCTCTGTTCACAGAATCTACAGAGAGTTCCTGGACTCCAGGTCCTGGTTCTGTCCCGACCTGCAGTGTGGACTGTGGGACCTTATATACACAGGTGTGTGTCTTTCTAAACTCTGTCCAGTCAGACCAGTTTGCTCCAGGTGGACTCCAGTCTGGTTCTGGACACATCTCAGGAGAATGAAAGCAAAGAGGAAGCAGCTGGAAACAGTTTGGAGCCTCAGTGAAGGATCTGAGGACTTTGGGAAGTTAGAGTCTATGGATTTTTCAAAATGTCTAAAAATATGTTGGACTTTGTCTTTATGTGATAGTTTTAGGAGCAAAACTGAAAAAGGAAACAGAATCAAACCTCCAGCAAAGTGAAGACGTCTGAATATCCTCCGAGGTCCAAGCAAACATTTGTCCTAAATCTCAGGTATAAAGACATTTGGAAAGCCCAGGCTGCAGGTCATATATAGTTAACCCTGACCCTAAATGTTCTTAACAACTACATGGACCGGGACATCACAACATGGCGACACACGAACCAGCGGTCGGTTATAAAAACAGAACAAATATCAAAATCAGCGGTAGATGATCAGTGATTTTCAGTTCATATGCAGTTAAACAGACAAGTAACAATATTGTTCTATCATCACTTTAATTATTAGGGTTTGATCTAGTTTTAGTCCAAACAGACAAACGTTACCTGCTGGATTTGTTGCTGCGTCAAAACGTAGAGAAAGTGAAACTGTTTCAAAAAGAAGAAGAAGGAGTCTCCTGTATTTCACATCTGTATCTCTCGCTCTTTACATTCGTCCTTTTTTTCTTATTTCTTCTTCTTTTGGTTTATGGAGGCTGGGAAACAACTTCTGTTTCAAATTTTCAATATTACAACCGAAGAAAACAAAGAAACGCGTCTTATTCCAAAAAGCTGAAAAATCCTACAACACCCAGGATGCATTGCGAACAGTGTACCCCGCCCATTGTAGGTTGATTTAATGCTAAACTTCCTGTTGACGAGACGAGCTTTGGACTCTCTGCTGATCATTGAGGAAGGTTTTAGTAGTGACGGTGAAACCGAAGCTTCATGAGCCGCTTTGAGACAAGTGGCCTGAAAACACAAACTGCTTCGAAGCCTTTGACACAGTCAGACAGCGACACCTGCTGGTTGTCTTTGAGAACTGCATCTGAGCGGATGTCCTGACTGAGCCTCGTTGCTTCAGGCTGTAATGGATCTTATATTGTGTCTTTGTCTGAGGCTTTAATCAAAGTTCTTTAGTCAAAGGTGTGTCATTGTGTTTGTCTTTGCATCATCCAGTATTTAAAGATGTTTGTCCAACAGGCAGCCTTGATGAGGCAAAGATGTGGAATAGTCAAACTGGATTGGTGTGTTTTGAAGAAGCAGAATCCATAAAACTCATTATGACGTGCAGGAAATATTCCAGAGGAAGAGTCAATGTGGTCTCACGACTCCAGGAGTTCCACCTGGCAAAGATCAGATTAGAAAGTATAGTGAACTTTGGGAGCAGTGAGAGATAAAGGAAAGTGTTAGAACATTTACCTGAACAGGAAAAACAGCTGCGTTTAAGTCGGACACTTTGGAGCATCTTCAAGAGACGAGAACAGGAAGTCAGAGGTGTCCACCCTAGTCCCTGATCCCTCAGTCACTATATAGTGCAGCCTTTCTGCAGTCTCCCTGCTCACATTAAAACATCAGCTCCTTGCTCGTCTCTGAGTTTGATGGTAACTGTCTGTTTGTGCTGAGTTCTAGTTCTAAATGGATTAAACTGAACCTCATAGACCTACAGTCGGACTGTTCCCACAGGTGCTTTGAACTGAGCAGCCAGTAATGGGTTGATCCATAAACTGAGCCCAGCAAAGCTTCCTGGTCTGTGTGGATTCACAGACTATTAGGCCTGGATATCAGATCATGTATGAACAGAGAAAATGCTGCAGTTATCTAATAAATAATAAATGATCTATTGAGGATGTGTAAACATGTTGTCTGGACTTATAGAATATATGAGGAACCTCAATGTGAGACTGGTTCTTTGGAATCTATCAAGAATATAGTTTGTTAGATTTAAGCAGATGTGTAGCTGTTTGGTTCAGTTTGAAAAGGGGACAACATGTTGGACTGAATAACATTATACAGGAAGAAGAGGGACTTGGTCTGTTGGTCTGATCTAGAAATCTGACAGGAAATAGCTGAGCTGAAGACTCTCAGACTGGGGAACAGCTCAGTCCCTGTTATTCTGCCTTCAAGTTCCTGTCTGAGGACCTGAGGCTGTGCACGGACTGGGGGGTGGGGGGACTTGATCTGCAGCCAAATGGGAAACTGCCTGTTTGTTCACAAACACAAACCCTCAGGGTTAAAGTGCTGCAGTGAACCTGAACATCCACATTAGGTCCCACCATAGTGGTACTAATACTGGGCCAGTGACACCAGTCCAGACTGAAGACCCAGTAGGTTCTGTATGGTCAGTGACTGAGAGCAGTGTGACCTGGAAACTCACTGATGTGACTGTGAACATGTTGTAGTGACAGGAACATGTTAATGCAACAAACCTGCAGTTTCCAGCTCAGGTACAGAAAAACCACTGAGGACCTGAGGATCAGATCTGGACCCTGCACTGACTGGAGGACGTGTTTCCATCTGCAAGAACTGGTATCACCTCCTGCCCTTATACTATCAGTTATATGGCCGACTGTCATACACAGTAACTTCTACTTCAATCATTCAGGATTTGGTTCTTGGTCTGGTTTGGGTCCAGTTTCCTCCCCAGGTGTGATAGTTTGACTGTGGCATCGATACTAAAGATCAACAGGCCAGAGTTTCTGTTAATGCACTAAAACAGACTCAGAGTCTGATTCTACTACAAACTGCACAATCTCTTGTTTTCTTCTTCTTCTTCTTCTTCTTCTTCTTTCATTGGCAGGTCACAACCGGTTTTTGGAGGTGCAGACCTCCACCTGCTGGACCAGAGTGTGTGTCCTTCAGGGTGAGTCCTTCAGGTTCCAGTCTATGTATGAGATGTACTATATGTATGATAATGCAGTACTATGGGAGAAAAGAGAGAGAAACAAACAAACTACACTCTATGTATTAACCCTGGGTCCTTGAGGTCCCCCATAATGGCCTCGCTGTAACAAAGGTCTGTACCGATCCAGGAAAAGATGAACAGTAATGTAGTGTTTTTGGTGAAGACAGGTGAGGACTGGAAAAGGTCCTGATTTGGAGGAAGTAAATAATAACAGCAAGCTGCTGAACCACCTGACGGTATAATCCAGGATTTGTCTCTTTTTCCAATCGGTCTGTTGCTTGAGTCAAAGCTACAGCCATAACTGGATTAAACTAAGACCAGTGAAGCTCTGGTGAAGACCAGTTTCAGCCCAACTTCGACCCTGTTCCTGTGGTTCACTGAACCAGGTAAGTCCAGTCTGATCCAAGTCCATCCTGTCATTTGGTGTCCAAGGAGCATTTTATTTCTAAGCTGATATAAGAGGAAGATTGAAATGTGCTCTGACGTTAGCGTTGGTTAGCTAACAGCTCGTTTCCTGTCTCTTCTTCTAAAAAACTGTTGGATCATCTCTGAGAGCGTTTGTGTTTTATTAAGGTTGTTTTGCTGTAAATCCCAGTGAGCCACAGTCAGAAGAAGAACCTGGAACACATGTGCTAAGATCTGCAGCAGCATATTTGCATATGTCAGACACACAGTTGTTCCTGATGTGTCTGTTTTGGGACATGAACTATAATCTTGGTCTGTTGCTGCTGGGGGGGAAGATGATCTCATGGAGACAGACAGATGTGAACACAGTGCACTACATGAGACAGGAAACAGTCCTGAACATGAGCAACAAAACTCTGACATGTTTCATGATGATGATGAAGCTGAGCAGCAGAGAGATGATGAAGAACAGGAAGCTGACATGCCCAAAGGAGGTTCTGCTCTAGACTCGTCTTCAGCCGCCTGATGTCACAGAGGAAATATGATCTACTCTGTTGGCCCTGCAGAAGGAACCAACCCAGATGGAACCTGGCCTGGCTCACGTAGCTGTCAGCAGAGTGACCTCTCTCAGTGGACTGCACCTACTGGACATGGAAGACAGCAAAATATACGCTGACACAGAAACCACTGCAGCCCTGGAGACCATGAGACAAGCCGACACGGACGACACGACGCCTCTTCTTCAGATCACACAACCACTGAACAGACCTGACACTCTGACCATTGTCCACCATGATACAGAAGAGTCGCCTTCTCATGTCAGTGACATCAGGAGCCACCATGAGCTGTGTCTGGCAGGTGGTTGGTGTCTAACTGAAACTCACCTCCAAGGCTCCTTTGTTGCAGAGAGTCTCCATTTAGAGGGTTACAACATGTTCAAACGTAACAGACGTGTGTCCTACACAAATTTCCCACAGCTGATCGACATCATGTGACCGACCTTGAGTCTGTGGCTTTGAAGGCTGAAACCCCAGTTCCTGCCCTGGTTGCTGCTGTACACAGACCTCCAGACCACAGTGTGACATCATTCCTGTCTAACCTGGGAAGCCTTCTGGATGCACTGGAGATCATGGATTGTCACCCCATCATCGTCTGTGGTGATTTCAGTGAGAACCTTTTATCCGGTGCGAGCAAACCAACACTGGCTCTGTTCAAGTCCAGGGGATTTGCACAAGTCATCACTGCTGCAACCACAGAGAAGAACACACTGCTGGACCTCATGTTCCTCTCACAGCCACACCAGTGTCTGCACTGTGGGGTCACGAAAACCTATGACAGTTATCCCAGTCCTGTTTACTGTGTGCTGTCCTCCAACAGGTCATGAAGAGCTCAGGTGAGTTTTACATTGACTGCTGCATTGGGCCTGAGATCAAGGCTTTTTGTTGCTGAGAGAAAAACCTCTGGACCCCATCTTTTTTATGGAGCACAACAACGTCTGTCTTGGTACAAAATCTTAGATTTCATCTTCTGTTTTGGTTCAGGTAAACGTTTTAAAAGTCACAGATTAGATCCATTTGCTGAGCATCAGCTGTATTTTTAGGTAACAGTAGTGTTGTTTAACATATAGTTGGTTTATTTAGGAACTGGAATGACATTTGCTTTGGTTATTATACTGTTATTATTATTTGCTTATTATATTTGCTGATTCTATGTTTTCAGCTCATTGGATCATTTTATGGGTCATAATATTTTCTGGTAACTATATTTTTATGGTTTTATATTTGATGGACTTTGGCCTGTGCATTTATCAGGTGGGTCTGGGTCAGGGTTGGTCAATGCACAGGCCAAACCATTTGAAGCAGCAGCTGCCAAAACAGAAATACATCAGAAAGTATGGGTTCTATATAGAACTGTTCTATATAGAACCCATACTTTCAACTCTTCAGCTCTTCTCTCTGACTCTGACACACTGGATCACTTTAGACCAACCACAGCATCGTGCTGCTACAGCTGCACTGTCACACAACAGCAGACCCATCACTGCTGGACATGTGGTTCTCCTGCCAGGGTCCAGGTCTCCTCAGAAGAGACCATAAGGTTCTGTTTGTTTTTCTATTACAAACTCACAAATCTGTGCTAATTCATGTTTCCATGTGGTGTCACTTCCAGTCTGAGGACAGGCCTGTTGCTTTGCTCTTTTATTCTACAGGTAAATCTATATTTCAATGACAGTGTTTTCCATGAGCTTCTTCCTCCAGGAGCTTATTCACTGTGGTCTGTCCACTTCACAGTGAAGACCCTGAGGACTGCACAGCTCTGCAAAACCTCCATGTTTGAAATGGCAGTGGACACAAAAGGCCTTTCTGCCTTGCAGCAGTGTTCAAGCTCATTAGATTATTGTGGAAGATTTGACTTGGAATTTTGATTTGAGTCCCGTCATACAACAGCCATCCATTATCAACTGCTTATCCTTCTAGGGTGGCAGGGGGCCTGGAACCAATCCCAGCATGCAGTGTGTGAGAGGTGGGGTCTACCCCGGACCGATCAGCGGTCTATCACAGGGACATGTGTTTGGACTGTGGAAGGAGAAAACCCAAGCCAACTGAAAGACCCAATAATATTAACTGGAGGCAATGGTTCTACAGCAACCTGGGATGTCAAAGGTCACAGAACAGTTTACATCTTCAGTAACCTGCTTTCCAACAATGGACAGATCACTATTGGACAAAATGAAGAACAGGAAACCAATTGAAAAGTTCCATATTCAAACAGTTTGTTTATTTGGTTTTCTATGACGTGTTTCTTTCCTTTTTCCTTATTTTCATTGAACCATTTCATTCATTTTGATTTCATGCTTTTCTTTAAACACATGAAAAATCAGATCATTCAGTTGTTGATGATTAAAATGAATGAAGGTAAATGAATGAACCCAGAGGAGAGGACAGATTTAAAATAGTCATTAGAGTGGGGTATCAGCTGGAAGGGAAGTGAAAGGTTTCCACATGTGTGGAATTAGCTCTGGGCTCATCTAAACCCAAAGACATGGTCAGCAGTCAGGCTGTGTATGTATCTCCAGTGTGTCACACTGTGAAGTCAGAGCTCAGGGTATTCAGAGCAGTCTTCAGAATACCCACAACACCACTGTAGCTCAGATGAGCCACAGCTAATGGTTTGACTGGGAGACAAATGTTCCCATGCTGGTCTTATCACGACTGTCAGTCCAGGACTACTGAAGCTTGGAGCCCTGGACAAATGGGGATATTAGCCTGAGGCTGACCATCATGTGACAAGCCTTTGCAGGTCGGACTGACCAATATTGTAACATATCCATTAAAAGTGTCATGTCTGAGTCACTGATGTCCAGTAAAGGACATTGTGATAGACACAGACAAGAAGTTTGTCCCTAGTGAAAGATGTTAAACAGGTGACAGGGTCACTCTTCAATCATCCCCTCATCTTAACACACATGTTAAAGTTCACTATTCAGCAGATATGAGTTACACAGCTGCTGACACACTTTGACTAACACACTGTTTTGTGCACTTTGGCAAAGAGCATCAACTGCAGCAATAAAAACAGTGTGAAGTTACAAAATATCAATATTTCTAATAATGAATGAAAAATATAATCAGGAATTTTTATGTTTCTTTTCTTTCATTTGTTCTTTGGTGAAATCTTATGTGTCTGATAAAAACACACTGACAATTGAACTCTGCATTTGATGTTATTGATCATTTGATTCAGGTTTTATTTATTTGTTTGAGGTCAAATCGGTCCAACCTTTTCATTAACGTTTGTTTTGCGAGGACCATTTTTATGCTCCTTCTGTCGTCTTCTTTGCTTGATAAGTAGAGACTGATTAGAAACTGCACATTCCACTTTTATTTTAAAGGGGTCAAATCCATAGCTTGTGTTTCTTTATTATTTTGTACATTTATTTTATATATCTTTTCATTTATTTTGTGCATAGTTTTAAATAAAAAGCTGCTGACAATTAAAGTCAATGTTTTAATTGTAAATTTCCTTTTTTAAATGTATATGCATCCTGTCCTGTTTTGTGAGTAGTTCTGATATATTTTCCAGGTTACTTGTATATGTCTTTTATGTGTGTAATATCAATAATCATGAATAAACATGATTCAAATACATGAAAACAAATATTTAGCTTTCATTGCTGAAAAAGCTGAAGGCTGAAATTCAATGCTGACTATATCTGGAAGCTAAAATGTAAAGCTGAAGTTGGAAGCTTAACTTGTTCAGCTAAAAAAGTATTGAACATTGCTGTGAAGGGCTGAAAAGGAAAGATGCTCTGCTGAAGAAATACATAGAAAAAAAGTGGCTTTAAATTGAAAGAAGTAAGTGTTCTACTAATATACAAGAAGAAAGTGCAGTGAAGAGACAGAAGAGAAGAGGCAGAACTGAAAACATTCAATGAGTTAAAGTGAGGAAGAGGGCAGAATGATAACATGATAACCAAAGCTGAGATATTTGATGGAAGATGTTCTTATAGAGAAAGAAGGAAGGATTGAAGAAAGGGAAGAAATTAAGGAATGAATGCAGTATGAATGAAGAATAAAGTGATGTGCACAGCTGGAAATCCTGGAAGGGAAAGAATGTGCTGGAAAAGAGCATATATTAGCATTTCTTTTCTTTTATTTTGAAAAGGCAGTGTGCTGCAGGAGACTCATGTGACCAGGAGTTAAGATCTGAACTTTAATTTTTAATATTTATTATACTTTGGAACACTGCAGTAACTTCTTGTAAATAACTGTAGACTTTTATAGTGAAAGTACAAACATTTCTGGCTTGGAGACGACAGTAAGGTTGACATTTAAAATGGCCTCAGTTGGTGCTTAAGTCTGTATCTCAATAGACAAAGTCAATTTTAAGCTCATATTAGTGTTTGTTGGCTTTTATTTTGAAAAGGCAGTGTGCTGCAGGAGACTCATGTGACCAGGAGTTAAAATCTGAACTTTAATTTTTAATATTTATTATACTTTGGAACACTGCAGTAACTTCCTGTAAATAACTGTAGACTTTTATAGTGAAAGTACAAACATTTCTGACTTGGAGAAGACAGTAAGGTTGACATTTAAAACGGCCTCAGTTGGTGCTTAAGTCTGTATCTCAATAGACAAAGTCAATTTTAAGCTCATATTAGTGTTTGTTGGCTTTTATTTTGAAATAATGATATAAAAGGCTTTTACTTTTGTTGGTGAAATAACTTTTACACATTTACTAACTTCATTTATAATTGTTTGGAAATAAAATCTTACTAATTTCACTGGGAAATAAATTTATATATTTACTTCTTTCATTTATTATATCATTACTCTTATAAACGTTTATATATTGTTACAAAGAGTTGTAAGACCAAATTGTGAGGATCAAGGGTTACAAACCTTGCCCCGCTGTGTGAAGAAGCAATCAGATGTGAAGGAGTCTAACACATACACATACACTTATGATCACACATATACCCACATGTACACTTACACATACACACACACACAGGTACTTATACATATACTTACCCACATGAATAGTTTAGGAGAATGACTAGCTAAATACTATATTTACATGTGTGTTGTGCAATGCCATAGCATGCATGGAAATCAAATGTAAACAACTTGATGATGGGTTAGCCCTCTAACTTTGTAATCACTAACATATGTGTGGTGTCCAGGGAAAGATCACAGGGAAAGATAACAGGGAGAGAAAGGACAAAGGGAAAGAAGGGACACAGGAATAGTTTCTGCAGAGTGTATGCATGATGCTACAGATTAGGCCGGCCTGCAGGAAGAGAGGCCCCATATGATACATTGTTGCTGAAGGGAAGCAAAGGGAAGATGTCAGGCTGAGAGAGGCCCTGGATGATACACTGTCACAGAGGGAAAGGCAAGGTGTACTTAGGGATGAGAGAATCACAGACTTCAAGGATGAGTTACCATAAAAGGGGGGCTTATGTAAAAGGGATACAGAGGTACTAGGTACTGTGTCACAGAATGTTTTGTAGGATGAGGAGCAGCCCTGGACAAGAAGATAAGAAGAGGAGGATGGCAAAGTGCTGAGGGGTTGGGACCAACCCAGGGCACCAACAAGGGAAGGTGAAAGTCTAAACCAAAGCCCTCCCCACCTGTAGTCAACCAATAAGATGTGATTTTTGGCAACCATATAATGTCATGTTTGTCCTTTGTTCATCATCTTTCTTCCTGTGAAGTTGGTTACAGCTAACTGCTTGCAGACTGTGATTTTCTGATCAGGAAGTGGGTCCTTGTACAAGCTTTGGAATTTCAATTAAATACTTTTGAGATCAATTAAACTCTCCTCCACTAATTCAGATAAACGAACATGCTGACACTTTGAAAGGACAAAGTGCTGACTCACGTGATCTTAGATGACAATCTTAACTTTATTTTGAATATTGATTATACTTCACAAAGACGTAATATCTTCCTACAAATAACTAGACTTTTATTGTGACAGTCGTGGCCTAATGTCCACTGTTCTTCTAAATGCCAGTGTAATTTTAATTATATAATAATTATAATTCTGATTCTGTTTTCTGGGCAACTTTTGGTGAGTTTTCACTCATGTTCAGTGGGTCAGATTTGAGGTGTTGATGAGAACTACTACTTTCTCCTCCACCTGTCCTCTGACTCTCTGACAGGTGTCTGGTTCTTCCTCAGGGTTGGACTGAGTCTGTCCCAGTATGAGGTTCCCCACTGAGCTCCTGTCAGACCAGCTGTTCCCCAGTAGAACCAGCGTCAGCTCTCAGACACTAGAATGAAAACACAGTTTAATGTAGAACTGATCCAAGCTGAAGTCAATCAACACATTAACAACCAGTAGCTCAGTGTGTTTAAGGTGGACTGAGGAGAATCTGTCATCTATTATCAACCTGACATGGAACCAGTGAGCTGACAAACATGAAAATGAAATAAAACATGAGTTTGTACCTAAAACATGTTGTGATGTCAATGCAGACAAGAACATTTCTGACTCAGTTCAGTTTCACTTACTGTGTGGTGGAGTGATTTCATAACTGCTGCTTTGAGGTGAATCTGATGCTGAAGAGACACAGAAAACGTGAACATCCATTCATTCCCATATGATCAGCCTCATATGTCAAATGTCCCATGACTGTTGGTGTCACCAACCTGCATTAACATTTCACAGCCTTTCCAAGTCTTATCTAGTCTGTCTGAACCAATATGATTCTCCTTGGATCAATACCAACATGTGCAGAGCAACCTCAGCACCTGGGATGTCTCAGCTCAGTGTATTGAAAACACCCATGTAGATTTAATCCATGTTGAATATAATATAATAAAACTGCATCAACAACCAATAAGGAGGACTCAGCTTTTTAAGGGGGATTTAAGGGAATCTGTCAGATTTCACAGATTCAGTAAAAGTCCAAACTTATTAATTCACAACTGAGCTTCAAGATGATTCAATGAAAAACAATGTGTGGACCAACTACAAAACACTGTGATTCTACATGTTGATGGAGATGAGATTATTTCTGACTCTGTTCACTTTCACTTACATTGATCTTCACGTCTCCTCATCCTCTCTTCCCCTGCAGAGACAGAAAATGTGAACATCCATTCATTCCCATATGATCAGCCTCATACAGTTGTGTGAAAAAGTGTTGACCCTCTTCCTAATTTCTTATTTTTTTGCATGTTTGTCACTTTAATGTTTCAGATCATCAAACCAATTTAAATATTAGTCAAAGATAACACAAGTAAACACATCATGTAGTTTTTAAATGAAGGTTTTTATTATTAAGGGAAACCAAAATCCAAAACTACATGGCCCTGTGTGAAAAAGTGTTTGCCCCTAAACCTAATAACTGGTTGGGCCGCCCTGAGCAGCAACAACTGCAATCAAGCGTTTGTGATAACTTGCAGTGAGTCTGTTCCAGCTGTGGAGGAACTTTGCCCACTCATCTTTGCAGAGTTGTTGTAATTCAGCCACATTGGAGGGTTTTCGAGCATGAACCACCTTTTTAAGGTCATGCCACAGCATCTCAATTGGATTCAGGTCAGGACTTTGACTAGGCCACTCCAAAGACTACATTTTGTTTTTCTTCAGCCATTCAGAGGTGGACCTGCTGGTGTGTTCTGGATCATTGTCCTGCTGAAGAACCCAAGCTTGCTTCAGCTTGAGGTCACGAACAGATGGCCGGACATTCTCCTTCAGGACTTTTTGGTAGACGGCAGAATTCATGGTTCCACTTATCACAGCAAGTCTTCCAGGTCCTGAAGCAGCAAAACAGCCCCAGACCATCACACTACCACCACCATATTTTACTGTTGGTATGATGATCTTTTTCTGAAATGCGGTGTTACTTTGACACCAGACGTAATGGGACACACACCTTCCAAAAAGTTCAACTTTTGTCTCGTCAGTCCACAGAGTATTTTCCCAAAAGTCTTGGGGATCATCAAGATGTTTTCTGGCAAAACTGAGACGAGGCTTTATGTTCTTTTTGTTCAGCAGTGGTTTTCGTCTTGGAACTCTGCCATGCAGACCATTTTTGCCCAGTCTCTTTCTTATGGTGGACTCATGAACAGTGACCTTAACTGAGGCAGGTGAGGCCTGCAGTTCTTTGGATGTTGTTGTGGGGTGTTTTGTGACCTCTTGGATGAGTCGTCACTCTGCTCTTGGGGTAATTTTGGTCAGCCTGCCACTCCTGGGAAGGTTCTCCACTGTTCCATATTTTCGCCATTTGTAGATAATGGCTCTCACTGTGGTTCCCTGCAGTCCCAAAGCTTTAGAAATGGCTTTATAAGCTTTTCCAGACTGACAGATCTCAATTACTTTCTTTCTCATTTGTTTTTGAATTTCTTTGGCTCTCATCATGATGTCCAGCTTTTGAGGATCTTTTGGTCTATGTCACTTTGTCAGGCAGGTCCTATTTAAGTGATTTCTTGATTGTGAACAGGTGTGTCAATAATCAGGCCTGGGTGTGGCTAACTGACTTGAACTCAGGTGTGATAAACCACAGTTAAGTTTTAACAGGGGGGCAAACACTTTTTCACACAGGGCCATGTAGTTTGGGATTTTGTTTTCCCTTAATAATAAAAACCTTCATTTAAAAACTGCATGATGTGTTTTCTTGTGTTATCTTTGACTAATATTTAAATTGGTTTGATGATCTGAAACATTAAAGTGACAAACATGCAAAAAAATAAGAAATTAGGAAGAGGGTCAACACTTTTTCACACCACTGTAGATGAAATTATTTCTGACTCAGTTCACTTTCACTTACGTTGATGTTCATGTCTCCTCCTCTTCTCCTCTTTCCCTGCAGAGAGACAGAGAAAATGTGAACATCCATTCATTCCCATATGATCAGCCTCATATGTCAAATGTCCCATAACTGTTGGTGTCACCAACCTGCATTAACATTTCACAGCCTTTCCAAGTCTTATCTAGTCTGTCTGAACCAATATGATTCTCCTTGGATCAGTACCAACATGTGCAGAGCAACCTCAGCACCTGGGATGTCTCAGCTCAGTCAAAGTGACTTTAAGGGAATCTCATTCATTAAAACATCAAACTAACAAATGAACAACTTCTTATTCTCCTTTGGGCTGCTCCCTTCAGGGGTCTCCACAGCCAATCATCTGCCTCCATTTAACCCTATCCTCTGTATCCTCCTCACCCACACCAACTATCTTCATGTCCTCCTTCACTACATCCAAGAACCTCCTCTTTGGTCTTCCTCTAGGCCTCCTTCCTGGCAGCTCTAACCTCAGCATCCTTTTACCAATGTATTCACTGTCCCTCCTCTGAACATGTCCAAACCATCTCAATCTGGCTTCCCTGGCTTTTTCTCCAAAACATCTAACATGAGCCGTCCCTCTGATGTCCTCATTCCTGATCCTGTCCATCCTCGTCACTCCCAGAGAGAACCTCAACATCTTCAGCTCTGCTACCTCCAGCTCTGCCTCCTGTCTTTGTCTCAGTGCCACTGTCTCTAAACCAGACAACATCGCTGGTCTCACCACTGTCTTGTCCACCTTTCCTTTCATTCTTGCTGACACTCTTTTGTCACACATCACACCTGACACTTTCATCCACCCGTTCCAACCTGCTTGCACACGTCTCTTCACTTCTTTTCCACACTCTCTGTTGCTCTGGACTGTTGACCCTAGGTACTTAAAATCCTCCACCTTCTTCACCTCTACTCCCTGTAACCTCACCGTTCTACTTGAGTCCCTCTCATTTACACACATGTACTCTGTTTTACTGCGGCTAACCTTCATTCCTCTCCTTTCCAGAGCAAACCTCCACCTTTCTAGATTTTCTTCCACCTGCTCCCTGCTCTAACTACAGATGACAATGTCATCTGCAAACATCATCATCCACGGAGATTCCTGTCTAACCTCATCTGTCAGCCTGTCCATCACCACAGCAAACAAGAAGGGGCTCACAGCCGATCCTTGGTGCAGTCTCACCTCCACCTTGAACTCCTCTGTCACCCCTACAGCACACCTCACTACTGTCTTACAGCTCTCATACATGTCCTGCACCACTCAAACATACTTCTCTGTCACTCCAGACTTCCTCATACAAAACCACAGCTCCTCTCTCGGCAACCTGTCATACGCTTTTTCCAAATCTACAAAGACACAATGCAGCTCCTTCTGGCCTTCTCTGTACTTCTCCATCAGCATTCTCAAAGCAAATATTGCATCTGTGGTTCTCTTTCTTGGCATGAAACCATACTGCTGCTCAAAAATGCTCACTTCTGACCTCAGCCTAGCCTCCACTACTCTTTCCCATAACTTCATTGTGTGACTCATCGGCTTTATTCCTCTGTAGTTTCCACAACTCTGCACGTCTCCCTTGTTCTTAAAGATGGGCACCAGTACACTTCTCCTCCATTCCTCAGGCATCCTCTCACTCTCCAAGATCTTGTTAAGTAGCCCAGTCAGAAACTCTACTGCCACCTCTCCAAAACACTTCCATACCTCCACAGGTATGTCATCCGGACCAACTGCCTTTCCACTCTTCATCCTCTTCAACGCCTTCCTCACTTCATCCTTACTGATCTTTGCTACTTCCTGCTCCACAACAGTCACCTCTTCTACTCTGTGCTCTCTAACATTTTCCTCATTCATCAACTCTTCAAAGTATTCCTTCCATCTTTCCATCACACTTGTGGCACCTGTCAACACATTTCCATCCCTGTCCTTGATCACCCTATACTGCTGCACATCCTTCCCATCTCTGTCTCTCTGCCTCACCAACCTGTACAAATCCACCTCTCCCTCCTTAGAGTCCAACCTATCATACAAATCCTCATATGCCCTTTGTTTGGCCTTTGCCACCTCTACCTTCACCTTATGCTGCATCTCCCTGTACTCCTGTCTGTTCTCTTCTGTCCTCTCAGTGTCCCACTTCTTCTTAGCTAAACTTTTCCTCTTAACACACTCCTGAACTTCCTCATTCCACCACCAAGTCTCCTTATCTGCTTTCCTCTTTCCAGATGAAACACCAAGTACCCTCCTACCTGTCTCCCTGATCACTTTAGCTGTAGCTGTCCAGTCATCTGGAAGAACCTCCTGACCTCCCAGAGCCTGTTTCAGTTCCTCCCTGAAAGCCACACAACACTCTTCCTTTTTCAACTTCCACCACTTGGTCCTCTGCTCTGCCCTTGTCCTCTTCATCTTCCTCACCACCAGAGTCATCCTACACACCACCATCCTATGCTGTCTGGCTACACTCTCCCCAGCCACTACTTTGCAGTCACTGATCTCTTTCAGGTTGGAACGTCTGCACAAGATGTAATCAACTTGTGTGCTCCTGCCTCCACTCTTATATGTCACCCTATGCTCCTCCCTTTTCTGGAAAATTGTGTTGACTACAGCCATTTCCATCCTTTTTACAAAGTCTACCACCATCTGTCCTTCTGCATTCCTGTCCTACATACCAAACTTACCCATCACTTCCTCGTCACCTCTGTTTCCCTCACCAACATGTTTGTTGAAGTCTGCTCCAATCACCACTCTCTCACCACTAGGGAGACCCTGGATCACCTCATCCATCTCCCTCCAGAATTTCTCCTTCTCTTCTAACTCACATCCTACCTGTGGGGCAGAACCACTGACAACACTCAACTTCACACCTTCCACTTCCAGCTTCAGACTCATCAAACTATCTGACACTCTCTTCACCTCCAGAACATTCCTAGCAAAATCCTCCTTCAGGATAACTCCTACTCCATTCCTCTTTCCATCCACACCATGATAAAACAGCTTGAACCCTGCTCCTAATCTATAGGCCTTGCTACCTTTCCACCTGGTCTCCTGAACATACGAGATATCCACCTTTCTTCTCTCCATCATATCAGCCAACTCTCTAGTTTTCCCTGACAAAGTCCCTACATTCAAAGTCCCTACTCTAAGTCCTACACTCCTGCCCTTCCTCTTCCCTCTTTGCCTACGAACACACCTTCCTCCTCTCCTTCTTCGACCAACAGTAGTCCAATTTCCACTGGCTCCCTGTAAGTCAACAGCACCAGTGGCGGTCGCTGTTAACCCGGGCCACGACCGATCCGGTATGGAAGTAATTTTTATGATTCATGTGTTTGATTTGGCTGAAATTTTATGTCGGATGCCCTTCCTGACACAACCCTCTGCATTTACCCGGACTTGGGACTAGCACATGAAGACACTGGATTGTGCCCCCCTGTGGTTGCATTTAACAAATGAACAACTGAGCTTCCAAATATTTAAAAGGAAGAAAATCGAAGTTTGTGTGGACCAACTACAAAACACTGTGATTCTACATGTTGATGGAGATGAGATTATTTCTGACTCAGTTCACTTTCACTTACGTTGCCGTTGTTCTTCACGTCTCCTCATCTCCTCTTTCCCTGCAGAGACAGAAAATGTGGACATCCATTCATTCCCATATGATCAGCCTCATACAGTTGTGTGAAAAAGTGTTGACCCTCTTCCTAATTTCTTATTTTTTTGCATGTTTGTCACTTTAATGTTTCAGATCATCAAACTAATTTAAATATTAGTCAAAGATAACACAAGTAAACACATCATGCAGTTTTTAAATGAAGGTTTTTATTATTAAGGGAAACCAAAACCCAAAACTACATGGCCCTGTGTGAAAAAGTGTTTGTCCCTAAACCTAATAACTGGTTGGGCCGCCCTGAGCAGCAACAACTGCAGTCAAGTGTTTGTGATAACTTGTAATGAGTCTGTTCCAGCTGTGGAGGAACTTTGGCCACTCATCTTTGCAGAATTGTTGTAATTCAGCCACATTGGAGGGTTTTCGAGCATGAACCGCCTTTTTAAGGTCATGCCACAGCATCTCAATTGGATTCAGTTCAGGACTTTGACTAGGCCACTCCAAAGACTACATTTTGTTTTTCTTCAGCCATTCAGAGGTGGACCTGCTGGTGTGTTTTGGATCATTGTCCTGCTGAAGAACCCAAGCTTGCTTCAGCTTGAGGTCACGAACAGATGGCCGGACATTCTCCTTCAGGACTTTTTGGTAGACGGCAGAATTCATGGTTCCACTTATCACAGCAAGTCTTCCAGGTCCTGAAGCAGCAAAACAGCCCCAGACCATCACACTACCACCACCATATTTTACTGTTGGTATGATGATCTTTTTCTGAAATGCGGTGTTACTTTGACACCAGACGTAATGGGACACACACCTTCCAAAAAGTTCAACTTTTGTCTCGTCAGTCCACAGAGTATTTTCCCAAAAGTCTTGGGGATCATCAAGATGTTTTCTGGCAAAACTGAGACGAGGCTTTATGTTCTTTTTGTTCAGCAGCGGTTTTCATCTTGGAACTCTGCCATGCAGACCATTTTTGCCCAGTCTCTTTCTTATGGTGGACTCATGAACAGTGACCTTAACTGAGGCAGGTGAGGCCTGCAGTTCTTTGGATGTTGTTGTGGGGTCTTTTGTGACCTCTTGGATGAGTCGTCACTCTGCTCTTGGGGTAATTTTGGTCAGCCTGCCACTCCTGGGAAGGTTCTCCACTGTTCCATGTTTTTGCCATTTGTAGATAATGGCTCTCACTGTGGTTCCCTGCAGTCCCAAAGCTTTAGAAATGGCTTTATAAGCTTTTCCAGACTGACAGATCTCAATTACTTTCTTTCTCATTTGTTTTTGAATTTCTTTGGCTCTCATCATGATGTCCAGCTTTTGAGGATCTTTTGGTCTACGTCACTTTGTCAGGCAGGTCCTATTTAAGTGATTTCTTGATTGTGAACAGGTGTGTCAATAATCAGGCCTGGGTGTGGCTAAAGAACTTGAACTCAGGTGTGATAAACCACAGTTAAGTTTTAACAGGGGGGCAAACACTTTTTCACACAGGGCCATGTAGTTTTGGATTTTGTTTTCCCTTAATAATAAAAACCTTCATTTAAAAACTGCATGATGTGTTTTCTTGTGTTATCTTTGACTAATATTTAAATTTGTTTGATGATCTGAAACATTAAAGTGACAAACATGCAAAAAAATAAGAAATTAGGAAGAGGGTCAACACTTTTTCACACCACTGTAGATGAGATTATTTCTGACTCTGTTCACTTTCACTTACGTTGATGTTCATGTCTCCTCATCCTCTCTTCCCCTGCAGAGACACAGAAAATGTGGACATCCATTCATTCCCATATGATCAGCCTCATATGTCAAATGTCCCATGACTGTTGGTGTCACCAACCTGCATTAACATTTCACAGCCTTTCCAAGTCTTATCTAGTCTGTCTGAACCAATATGATTCTCCTTGGATCAGTACCAACATGTGCAGAGCAACCTCAGCACCTGGGATGTCTCAGCTCAGTGAGGAAATACAACCAGAGAAGAAGAAAAACCTGCCTCCTCCACAGTAAAGCTGTGATTGTGTTTAGTTGATCAGTTACTGTGTTGGTAGATTATGTGTGTGTTATAACCAGTGAGGTGGCAAATATGTGTAATAATATATAAGTCTGTGTATCAACAACTGTAGAAATAACATGTGTCTGTGATTTACTGGGTCTGAGGACTTTGGGAAGTTAGAGTCTATTGATTTTTCAAAATGTCTAAAAACATGTTGGACTTTGTCTTTATGTGATAGTTTTAGGAGCAAAACTGAAAAAGGAAACAGAATCAAACCTCCAGCAAAGTGAAGACGTCTGAATATCCTCCGAGGTCCAAGCAAACATTTGTCCTAAATCTCAGGTATAAAGACATTTGGAAAGCCCAGGCTGCAGGTCATATATAGTTAACCCTGACCCTAAATGTTCTTAACAACTACATGGACCGGGACATCACAACATGGCGACACACGAACCAGCGGTCGGTTATAAAAACAGAACAAATATCAAAATCAGCGGTAGATGATCAGTGATTTTCAGTTCATATGCAGTTAAACAGACAAGTAACAATATTGTTCTATCATCACTTTAATTATTAGGGTTTGATCTAGTTTTAGTCCAAACAGACAAACGTTACCTGCTGGATTTGTTGCTGCGTCAAAACGTAGAGAAAGTGAAACTGTTCCACCTGACAAAGGTGTGTCCGTACCTGACAACCTGTTTGTTCCAGGAGGAGTCTCCTGTATTTCACATCTGCATCTCTCGCTCTTCACATTCCTCCTTTTTGGTTTATGTCGCCTGGCAAACAGCTTCCGTTTCAGTATTTCAAGACTAAAACAGTAAAAAACTGTGGAAAAGGACGTTTTATTCCCCAAAACTCTCGAGCTGAAAAATCCTACAACACCCAGGATGCATTGCGCCCATTGTACCCCGCCCATTGTAGGTTGATTTAATGCTAAACTTCCTGTTGACGAGACGAGCTTTGGACTCTCTGCTGATCATTGAGGAAGGTTTTAGTAGTGACGGTGAAACCGAAGCTTCATGAGCCGCTTTGAGACAAGTGGCCTGAAAACACAAACTGCTTCGAAGCCTTTGACACAGTCAGACAGCGACACCTGCTGGTTGTCTTTGAGAACTGCATCTGAGCGGATGTCCTGACTGAGCCTCGTTGCTTCAGGCTGTAATGGATCTTGAAGAATTCTGATTCTGTAGTGTGTTTAAAATATTTCAGTGTGACTGTGAAAATAAAGTTTGTTTTTTTTTTTTCATTTCTGTTGGTTGAAGCTTTGATCACAACAGGTGTTTGATGTGACATGAGACACACAGACCAGGCTTTGTGTTCGGCTCTGTAGGATTCCAGTTAATATTCATGTTGTAAGTAGGTAAAGATTCATTTGATTCATTCTTTTTAAATCAAATGTTACTTCACTGAACAAACTTTGTCTAAAATGCCTCATGGGTTGGATGATAAAACAGTGAAAGTTGAGGAGCAGGTCAGTTAGACGACCTGAGAGGTTTGTTCACCAGGTTCAGCCTGACAAACAACAACTGAGATTGTAGATTTAACTCATGATTCACTGGAGCTCTGTGTGCACTGACATGCAGTTCCTAACACTGCCACACAGTGTCACCATAGGGTCACCATAGGGTTGTCTTAGTACTTACAACACATCAGGTGACCCAGTCCAGCCCTGTACGTTAATCCATCACCAGCCAGTGTGGCTCCATTTCTTTGAACAACCATTTGCAGCTTCAACCAGCTGGTGCACACAATCTGATCATAGCAACAAGAATAAAATACTGACACATGACATACCATCAACATGAGCCTGTCATATCCCAGCATGCACTGCGTCAGGAGCAGCTTCAGCGCTTTACAGTAAAACCTTTCCAAGGAAGTGGTCAGTTTTAGACCTGAAGTAATTAGCAGTTTGTATATTTTCACTTTGTGTCATTAGTGACAATTCAGACCCTAAAAGCCAAAGATCCTGAACCTTAAACACTTTCCCTTCAACACCATCTCATGTTGGATAAACACTTTGAATAGAATATGATAAACCTTCCAACCAACTTCAAACCCAGTGTTTTGGTTTAGGTGGAAAATGTTTTAAAGAGCCCAGCACAGTATGTGATTTCAGTGGTACAAAGAAGAACATGATGCAGCTGCTATAGCTGCAAATAATTAGACTTAGAGCTAAATGTTGGTACAGGAAGTGCCTTCTACACAGGTGAACTCCCCTTGTTCTCTTTGTTCGACGGAGCGAATGACAAACAGAAAACATGTCTCTTTATTTATTTACATGTTTATTCAGTCTAACGCTTTTAAATAAACAGGCCAAGCAACAAACGCTCTAAAAACTCTCTAAAAACTGTTCTCTAGACGTTTCCCCTTTTCAAAGCACCAAGCAAACAGCCAACCTGTTTCCTGTTTCAGAGTAAACACAAGGCTGTGAGTAGCAGCATTAGCGCTAACTATGCAGCTAACGTCAACATGTCCATCCATCCATCTTCTATACCCGCTTTTCCTGGTTCAGGGTCACGGGGATCTGCTGGAGCCTATCCCAGCTCTCTCTCGGGTGGAAGGCAGGGGTACACCCTGGACAGGTCACCAGTCTGTCGCAGGGCCACATATAGACACACAAAGACAGACAACCTCACACACTCACACTCACTCCTACGGGCAATTTTAGAGTCACCAATCAACCTAACATGCATGTTTTTTGGACTGTGGGAGGAAACCGGAGTACCCGGAGTAAACCCACGCAAGCACAGGGAGAACATGCAAACTCCACACAGAAAGGCCAGGATGCGAACCCACGACCTTCTTGCTGTGAGGCAACAGTGCTAACCACTCAGCCACCATGCTGCCCCGTCAACATGTCCATGTTATGAAAATAAAATGTATTTAAAATATAGAAACTCACCACTGAAAGATTGTAGGACTGATCGTGGACTGTTGGTCTGGGTCCAGGTGTTGTGCCAAAGTTTATCCCCGACCGGAATAGTATCCGTATCGTATCAATCGTATCAACTATGGATCTTTTTGTCCACGATGTTTTCTAATGTGTCTTGTAGTTTGTTTGTCTTTCTGTCCAAGTGATTCCAGCCCTGTCAGCGTTGTGTCAGGCTGTAGTGTATTTGACGTGTTTGTGGAGTTTCTCCAATGCTCTGAGATTGTAGGGTCCCTGTTTGGAAGCTACATCCAAACACGCTGTGATCTGATCTTCTCTTAGTAGAATATACTGAATCAAACAGCCTGTACGTTGGACAGCTACAGTTAAATAGAGGTCGACAGGAAATGTAAACAAGCCTACAATAAGCTCATCACATTGTCAACAACAATTGTTTGTATAACCGACTTTTAACTGCAAACTAAATGTGGGTCTAGTTTTGGATACTGTTATGAATGACTCAGAATGATCACAACCATCATGTTATTGCATAGTATGATGTTACAGGGGGATACACATTATCTCAGATGCAGTTTCTCACCTGACATAAATTGTGTCCCTTTTCGTTACACAGATGTTTTCACCATCCTCATGTGTTTAAAGTTGTGTTCATGCTTAATGACATGTGTCATCTAAAGGTTGAGTCATGGCAACTGGACTTGCAGTTTTAAGACCGAAACGTTTCACCACCCATCCAGGTGGCTTCATCAGTCAGAGAAAGCTGGACTGGAACCTCCTGTTTATCTCCCAGGTTGGTTACAGTCCACCCCTAGACCCATAGGCTCATTAGCTGAACTGAAGGGAGCAGAAGAAGAGTGTGTGTCTGTGTCTGTGTGTACTGACTGTGTCAGGTTGAAAGGAGACAGGAGATTGTGAAATTCATTGGCCAGATGGACACCAGACATGAATATTAAAATCTCCACAAATGGGCAAGTTGCCATAAAGCAAACCAGAGAACTCCAAAATAAAATCCTCATTAAATTTAGGTGAATGATAAACAACAGCACAGTACAGTGTCATGAACTTGGTCGTGGTCAGGAGCAAACTTCAACCAAAAACACAGGAGTGAAGGGAAAGGGGCTTTATTGAACAAAAAACAAGATTAAACAAGAACTAACACACAAGGCAGGAGTACACCAGGACATGAAACCTGAACATGAAGACAAGACAGGGACTCAAGGGCAACAAGGCATGAGGGTCTGGGTCACACACTTAGGGAGACACACCAGACCAAACAAGAAAACATGAACATGAAAATCAGGGAAAACAAGGCATGAAAACACAAGGGCATAAAACATGGAACGGGACAAAGACACTTGAACAGAGGGGACAAAGCATGAACAAGGTAACAAGACAAAAAACCTGAATCCAAAAGGAAGCTAGACGAACATGCAAGACATGGTGAGGACATGCACAGAGAAAACCAGAACAACTTAACTTGGAGAAACAAAAGGGCAATCCAGGACAAAACAGCTGAGTAGGATGTGGCAGAGAGAAGCAGGCAAACAAGGCGTGGACATAGGTATCACAATAGACAAGGTAGGACAACAGACATGGTACAACAGACAACCTGGCAAAGACACAGTGACTGAACCAAGGTATTTGAAGTGAAGGACAAAACAAGGCACAGGTGAAGACAATAACTAATTAGGTCAAAGTAAAGTGAACAGAAATGAAACAAAACTAGATCCTGCCATGATCCTTTTCAAAATAAAATAAACAGGAAGTCCAAAACTGCGGATCATGACATACAGGACACACAAATTGAGCCTCAAACAGTTGCAGCTATGAGGAAGTGAGCAGCAGCTAAATTTCTGCTTGAATATAGAAGCCAGATCCCCATTGGGACCAGACACTCATGGGGGCCCAGCAAAGAATAGCCTGGAGGGAGGAGAAAGAGCTGTTGTCCCCTGGTTTTAACCAGGTCTCTGTGAGGTCTCCAATTCATTTCTGCATCTCCAGTGCAGAGGAGAGGAGAAACAGGAGACCAGGAAAGGGAAGGGAAGCAGGAGTCTGGCAACAAGATGACCGAAGGAAAACACAGCAGACTATAGTCATACACAGGGAACAGTCAGGTCACAGTACAGTTCAGCAACTAGGAGAAGTGGAGAGCTGGTATGAGAACTGTCTCAACCTGATGCCCAATCAGAACCAGGTGTGATTGATCACCACAGGAGAACACATGACACACATGGAGGGAAAGAGACAAGAGGAAGGAGAAAACCAGGGAACCAAAGCAGATACAGGCATCAATCAGTGATGAAACATAAAGTTACCTAGAACTTAACTGGAGTGGACACAGGAAATAAAAGTTCCAAACCAGAAGCCAGAACATAAACATATTTGAAACTGAAAGAAGAGTCTCATTAAATGTTGTTACATTAAAGATGTGGAACAATGTGTTGGTTTATTCTCCTAATTACAGAAATAACCACAGAAACTCTCCATCATGGAAATAATAAAATCGGTGCAACAGAAGAAGATACATCATCTTTTTATTTGACATGTTCTTTTCTTCTCAGATTCTGTCATCTACATTACCCATGATGCACCTCTACACCAGACTGTTGGGTGGGAGATAGTGGTGTGCCCCCATTAGTTATGTATCCTGTAACTTTAAGCTCTGAAGCTTTGTTGTCATGTAGTTAAACTTATGACATTAAATTCAGTTTCTTCAGGTCACTGTTCTCCCTCAGACATTTCAGAGGTTTAAGTGTCTCAGATTGACAAGAACAGTTTACGGGGCCCAATATGCAGACAGAATCTTTTATTAAAACAGTTGAAATACTCAGGGGAAGACAGTTCTTAGAAAGCCTTGATCAAGGAGTCAGGGAGAAGGCGATCCAAGGCAAGTTCATTTATATAGCACAATTCATACACAGAGTAATTCAGAGTGCTTTACAGAAATAAAAGACAAGTTAAAAGTACAGAGGCAAGAAGCAAAAACAGTAAAATATTGAAAAAATAGAATAAAAAATGTACTCAGAATGAAATTAAAGAACAATGAGGGCAGATAAAACACTATCAGTTCTCATATCCAGCGATCAAAAGAAAGGTTTTTAGTTTGGACTTAAACATTGCCAGAGATGAGGCCTGTCTAACATCATCAGGAGACTATTCCAGGTTTTAGCTGCATAAAACTGAAACGCTGCTTCTCCCTGTTTAGTCCTGACTCTGGGCACGAGCAGAAGGCCTGTCCCTGATGTTCTCAGAGTTCGAGATGGTTCATATGGCATCAACATGTCAGAGATGTACTGTGGTGCTGAGCCATGAAGAGATTTATACACAAGCAGTGCTGTTTTAACGTCTATTCTCTGAGAGGCAGGAAGCCAGTGCAGAGATCTGAGAACAGGAGTAATGTGGTTGTACTTCCTGGTTCTAGTCAGGACCCGAGCAGCAGTGTTCTGAATGTACTGTAGCTGCCTTACAGCTCGTTTTGAGAGACCCGTGAACAGGCCGTTACAGTAATCTAACCTGCTAGAGATAAAAGCATGGATGAGTCTTTCCAAGTCTGGTTTAGACATGATCCCTTTGATTCTGGCAATGTTTTTCATCCATCCATCCATGTTCTATACCCGCTTTTTCCTGAAAGTCAGGGTCACGGGGATCTGCTGGAGCCTATCCCAGCTCTCTCTCGAGTGAAAGGCAGGGTTACACCCTGGACAGGTCACCAGTCGGCAATGTTTTTGAGATGGTAAAATGCTGACGATGTTATCGATTTAATGAGGCTGTTAAAATTCAAGTCTGAGTCCATGATTACCCCTAGATTTCTAACTTGATTTTTAGATTTTAGAGAAAGAGACTCGAGGTGACTGCTGACACTTTCTCCTTGTTTCTGAGGCCCAAAGATGATTATTTCAGTCTTGTCACTGTTTATTTGGAGAGAGTTGTTTTGCATCCACACAGTGATCTGTTCAAGACAGCTGCACAGTGAATCGACTGATCCATATTCACCAACTCTGAGTGAAATGTAAATCTGAGTGTCATCTGCATAGCTATGGTAGGACACATTATTGCTGCACATTAATTGGCCTAAAGGAAACGTAAAGATTGAACAAAAGTCCCAAGATGGACCCCTGGGGGACCCCACATGTCAACACCATTTGGTCTGAGACACAGTTGGCAATTTCAACAAAGCACTTCCTGTCTTCAAGATAGGATTTAAACCATTTAAGCAGTACTAGAGATATTGTAAAGAGACTTTATGGACACCCAGTATATGAATTCAACAAATCTTCAACGTGAGAAAATTAAAACTGTTCAAAGCTAATCATCTCCATAAACAGTGTCCAGTGTTATCATTCATGTGTCTTTTCTGAACTGTAGGTCCAGCTGCGTCAAAGACGGGCCATTGCATTTTACACAACTCAGAGATGCCAACATACAGAGCATTGCAATAATCAAGCCTGGAACTGATTAAAACATAGATCTCGATCTCGAGGTCAGGATGACTTAGAAAAGGTTTAGCTTTGGCCAACAGTTGATAAAAACTCATCTTGACTACACTGTTGATCTGTTTGTCAAATGACTGTCAAAGAAAACCCCCAGATTTCTGACATTTGAACTGAACCTTAAGGACAAGGGGCAGAAAACTGAATATCTGGAGCTGCTTGGTTGTTGGGATTTTTACATCAAACCAGTCACATCATAAAAAGTTGCAGCGTGATTTGTCAAATTCTTTCATAAGTTTTTCTACCAAGTCACTGAGTTCTTGGTCGTGTGTCATCTGCAGATTTTCCTTTTCCTCATTTTTCACATTCTTCATTTCATCTTCATGTCTTTTGAATAAATCATTGATTTGTTTCAGATTTTCTTTCTTTTTGGTCACACATTTCACTAAGTCTCTAAGTTCTTCCCTCTGAGCTGCTAATTCATTAATGTATTTCTCTTTGAATCCATTGAACTCTTCAGCTTTCTGTCGGGCCTCCTCCTCATACGTCGTCTTTAAATTCTCTATTTTTTTCTTATAGTTCTCCTCTAAGTTTCGTTTCTCTTTCTCCTCTTGTTCTCTTCTGACTCGATCTTCTTTTTTTATTTTATTTTCATATTTCTCTCTTTCCTTCTCATATTCTTCCTGGAGCTTTTTAAGTCTTTCTCGTTCCTCCTGTCGTCTCTGTTCTTCTTCTTGGTATCGTCTGTCCCACCGCTCTTTTTGTTTCTTCTCCCAGTTCTCTCGTTCTTTTCTCATCTCTTCTCTGTTCTGCTCCAGTTTTCTGTCAATAGTTTCTTTTTCCTCTGATTCTGATTTGATCTTTTTTGTCAAAGCTTCAAGTTTCTGTTCCCACTCCTGTCGCTGAATTTCTTCCTGCTGTTTCCTCTTCCTGTCTTCTTCTTCTCTCTTTTCCTTTTCTTTCTTTCTCTCCTCATGTTCCTTCTTGATGTTTTCCTCCTTTTCTTTAAGTTGTTTTTCTCTCAGTTTTCTCTCCTTTTCAGTTTCCTCCCTCTGTTCTTCCATTCTTCTCTTCATTTCTTCCATTTCTTCCTCATGTTTTCTCTCTAGTTCCTCCCTCTCTCTCCTCATCTCTTCTTCCTTCTCCTTCAGGATTCTCTCCATTTCTTTCTTTATCGCTGCTTCAGCCTCTTGCAGCATCTCGTTGGTGTAGCAGCTGCCTCCATTTTCCTTCACCATGGTGTCGATCTTGTTGATCAGTTCACAGACTTGTGTCTGGTTTTGTTGATCATAGTTATTAAACACATGGTATCTTCCTCCACAGTCTCTGATCAGTTTCTTAAAGGAATCATCACATTTTTTCTCTATATATTCTTCAATGGACAGTTTGTCACGTTCCAGGTCATCTACCCTGGTGAACAGAATGATGGTGAATTTTTCTGAATTCTTTCCAAAACATTTCTTGACGAGTTTTAGCGTCTCCTTCTCCTCTGGTGTGAGTCGGCCGATCTGTAACACCAGCAGGAAGACATGTGGACCTGGAGCCAGAAGACTGATGCATTGAACCATCTCCTCATTAACTTCTTCATGGGACAAATCTGTGTCAAACAGACCAGGAGTATCGACCACAACCACAGGACGACCGTTCACTTCACTTTCTGCTTTCTGACAATATTTGGTGACTGATGTTTGACTGGATTCAGCTCTAAACTCCTTCCTTCCTAGAATAGTGTTTCCTGAAGAGCTCTTTCCACAGCCAGTCTTCCCCATCAGAACAATCCTGAGACAGTCTGGACTCTGCTTCTCTTCTTTACTCTGCAGCTTGTTGATATATTTCTCCTGCTGTATCACTTTATGAATCTGGGCCTGCATGAATGTTCCCACTGTATAGCAGCCTGGTTTGTCCTTGTTCTGTCTCATTGTGTCCACAGTGTCCAACAGCTCAGAGACCTGCTGCTTGTCTCTGATGTTGAGAACAACAGATCTTCCTCCACAGCTCTGACAGAGCTCCTGGATGTCTCTGTTCTCTCTGACAAAGTTAACAACAACTGGAGCTGTAGGATCTGACTCCACAGTGAACAGGATCATGGTGAAGTCATTGACTCGAGAGCTGAACGTGTACTGGATGATCTTTAACTCTCCCTTGTCTTCATCAGTGAGGGGATCCACAGGTAGGACCAGGATGAAGGCATGGATGCCCTCAGGATCACAGAGGGAGATACACCTGAGTGATTCCTCCATCACTGCCTCCTGAGGTTTTCCATCCAAGGCAGGCAGCTCCACCAGGGAAACCCAACGTCCACACACCTCTGCCTGCTTTTTAACACACTCTGAGGAGTTGGACACTGGATGACCTAAGATGGTTTTGGCTGCTGAGGTCTTTCCCACTCCAAATGGCCCAAACAGAACCAGGTTCAGAGAGGGTTTGGACCAGTTCATCACTGTCATGGGATCAGTGTCTTCAGTTAAAGTGAGACACCGTCCTCTGTTGTCTGTCACTATATTTTCTATTTTTTGCATTAACTCTTGTAGGTCACTGTCTGAAAAATGCTTTTTGTCCAGATTGACTCTGTGCAGCCTTTGTTTGCAGTCCTGGATGAGGTTTTTCACTGAGGAACTCTGTCCCTCTACATTTTGCGTCATGACGACCAGTGAGTGTTTCAAAGCATCTGGACCAAACAGACTCAGGATGAACTTCAGTGAGTTTCTGTTCTCCTCAGTGAAATCAGAAGGTTTCACCAACAGCAGCAGAACATTTGGACCAGGTGAACAAAGAGTCACACATCTCTTCACTTCTCTTCTCTGGTTCTCCTCAGTCAGACTGAAAACATCTGGAGTTTTCACCACAGTTACTGGTTTTCCTCTCCACTCTCCACAGGAAGCCACACTCTGTCTGGTTGGTGAAAGTTTTTGCTGATGATGAAAAACTTGGTCCCTGATGATGAAGTTGCCAAGTTTTGTCTTCTTGTCGTCACTTTTCCCCAACAGCACAATCCTGAGTGGAGGAGCTATAACACAACAGAGAGAAAGATGAAATGATCCAAAGGATCTGGATGTTTCAGTGATCACACATGGACAAACATCAGAGGCTCAAATCTCTGCACTTCACTCCCATGAGGAGATCTCTGCAGTCACCTGTGGCCTCAGGATCTGTCCTGCAATTCATAGGGTCAACATTTGGTTCAAAGGTCAAGGGTCATCCAGGGCTCACACTTAAATCTGCATTTGAAAACACAGTGATGAGTTTACTTACTGGGAGATGGAGGTTTAATCCCAGACATCATTGTTTGTGGACTGAGTAGTGAAAGTGCACGGAGCCCTGTGAAAAGATCACATGACCATCTCCATGTTAATGTTGTAATTGAACCAGTGAAGCTTTGGTTACCTTGTCTCTTCATCACCTTGTCAGATTTGTTTCTACACTTACCAACAGCTTTAACAGCATCTGTGATAGAAGTCTGTGTTTCTGGTTGTTTCACACTTTGATGATCAGATGGTGAAGTTTCTGCTGGGTCCTCGAACACATCACAGCTCAGATGTTCTCCTCTGTTCTCCTTCACAATCTGACCCAGTCGTGTTAACAGCTCTGGAAGTTCAAGATCCTTCTGCCACAAAAATCTGTTTCTGCACATTCTGATCAGGTCTTTTAATGGTGGATGCTGCCTGTACTTTTTCATGGACCCTGAACTCTCCTCTCTGGGTGCTGATATCAGAATCAATGAATGATCAAATGATTGATCACTGAACAGTTCAAGGACTCTGCAGAGTCTCAGCCTGAGTTCCTCAGTGAAGTCTTCAGGCTGTAGAACCAGCAGAAACACATGAGGTCCAGGATCAGAGAGTCTCACACAGTTTCCTACATGTTGTGTCAGTTTGTATTGGGAGATGTGAGGATGCAGCAGATCTGAGGTGTTGATGAGAACAATTTTTTTGTCCTCCAATGGTCCACCAATTCTCACACAGTCTTCAAGTGCTTTGTCGAACACAGTCTGTCCCAGTATGAGGTTCCCCACTGAGCTCCTGTCAGACCAGCTGTTCCCCAGTAGAACCAGCCTCAGCTCTGACACTGGAATGAAAACACTCAGTGTTGATTTAATCCAAAACAACAAACTGAAATTGATTTACAACCATCTTTCTAATGTGGACATGGAGAGAATGACTAGATTAAAATTGAACTGATGTTGAAAATCTTCAACTTCTAAAATGTAATTTAAATATTAGGTGATTAGTTTTATTATCATCAATAATTCCAGTTCATTTCAATCAGACATATTTCCCATAAATGTGTCTCTTGCAGTTTTATGGTCCCAGTAAAGATCATTCTGTGAAAGTCCTTGTTTCCTCAAATCTCTTGAACAGTCCAAAGTTAACACAATGTTCCAGGTTAAAATGATCCAGAATCATTGTAATTTTGTCCTTCTGCCCTTTATCTTTGTCGTTAGCAGGTAATTAAATCAATAAATTGCTGCTAATTCAGATCTTAACACATCACAATGTTTTGTGACCCAGTTCATTTTGACTCACTCTCAGGTGGCAGAAATTCAAAGCTGTTTCTGCGCTTCAGTGGTCGCACATCACCTGTGACTGTGGAGGAAACATGACAAATTGGTCATTAATTACATTTCAATGATTGTTGATAAGTTTTCAAGTTTTTTATAATAATAGGTTTTAATTTTACTTTAAAATTTACTTGTAATTGACTTTGTTCTTTGAGAGCAACTGTGAAAGCAAACAGTTTTGCTCTTGGATCAATAAAGTTTGAATCTTGAAAAATAATTTAAACTTTCATAACTTTCTTTCTTATTAAATGATGATTATTTTTGTGTCATTATAACCTTTCATTTCAAATTCTCTTTGTCAATGTCTTAAATATTATTTATTGAACAGCAGATCAGCCGTTGACTCGATGTGACGTCTGTTTCTTCATTATGTTGTAAACAAAAGTCTAAAAACTTTGTTCAGAGCTGTTCCAGAGACAGAGGAAGATGATTGACTGAACCATGAAACACAGTGAAGGTGCCAACCAGCAGGACTCAAAGACCCAACATGAGGAACCTGAATAATTCATGTCTCGTCTGTGATGAGTCTCAGTGGACTCACCTGGTGCTGCAGCTGCCATGATGTCTCTCTGCTGGAAACACTGATTCACCTGGAGGGAAGAATCAGAGCAACTCAGCTTCTTTTACAGCGAAGCCTCTTATTGACTCACCACAGAATTCATTCATCAATAGGTGTGATGGTCTGTGGAAACCAGTGAGTCCTGACCTGTGTCTGTGCTTCTGCACCGTGTCCTCTGATCTCAGCAACTGTCCTGGATCATCTGAGCATCATCATCCCAATAAGAACAAGAAGAAACTCATCAGGACACAGTCACAGTCCAGTTAGGGTTCAGTTGGCTAAACCAGGTGAGAACCTGCATGTTTAAAATAAAAACGTACAAAGAAAAGTTGATTATTCAGTTTAACGACAGACTGAAACAGCTTCAAGCTACAAACAGTAAATCTTCAGTTTCCTGCCTTATCAAAGTCCTGAACATTGAAGTGTCGCTGTGTTTCAGTCGGTGTCAGGTGTTGATTGATAAAAACCTGTTTCACCTGACACTCACTCACCTGATGATCAGGGGTCGATGAGGACGAAACACAATCAATAATCAATTTTCAGTCGTTCCTGATTCTTTAACTTCAGATCGTTTCTGTTGGTTTTACTGAAGTTAACGCAACAAGTAAAGACAAGTGAGACAAATAGAGACAACACCTGTGTCAGCCTGGGGCAGGTGAAAGTGAAAGAATGCAGGGTGCGTTCACATGCTTCAAAATATGTGGGAAAAACCAACACAAGTTATTTATTAATGGAAAAATGATTTTCATTCATTCAGTCAAGAGCCTGTTTCAAATGTGCTGCAGGAGCTTTATATATTTATTCTATACAATGAAGAGTCTCACACACACTTTAGTGTTTGAAACTCAACATATTTGATCATGTTCACTGACTTTCATTGTTAGACTCCCCTGATGTGCAGATTAAATATAAGATGACACTTTGTTAGTCCCATAATGAGAAAATTCAACAATACAACAGCAGCATTACTGTATTTACACACGTATATACAATATATGATACAATAAAAATACAATTAAATATATAATAAAACAGAAAATCTATGATAAATCACAGAAACAGGATTTGGAACAAACTGCTCAAATTCAGTGCAGCATAGTGGCTGAGTGGTTAGCACTGTTGCCTCACAGCAAGAAGGTTCCTGGTTTGAAACCCATCAGGGGCCTTTCTGTGTGGAGTCTGCATGTTCTCCCTGTGCTTGTGTGGGTTTTCTCCAGGTACTCTGGTTTCCTCCCACAGTCCAAAAACATGTATGTCAGGTTGATTGGTGACTCTAAATTGCCCATAGGAGTGAGTGTGAGTGTGTGAGGTTGTTTGTCTCTATGTGGCCCTGTGATGGACTGGGGACCTGTCCAGGGTGGACCCCTGCCTTTCACCCAGAGAGAGCTGGGATAGGCTCCAGCTGATCCCTGGGACCCTGGTTAGGAATAAGGGGGTACAGATGATGGATGCTCACATTCAGCTGTGTAAAGACTCACCAACCAGACTGGAAGACACAGCACAGAGTTTGTGGCATTTTAAGGTTTGGGCCTGATGTTCTGCATCACTGATGTTCTTCTCTGTCAACAGAGAAATGTCAACAGCCATTTGACTGACAGGTCACTTTTGGCTACAAGACTTCCTGTTTCACTTATGATCTGAGTTTTAAATCAACACAGAGACTGAAGCAACTTGAGACAAACTAAACACAAACAGTTTGTGGAAAAATCCTGAAAACCTGAAAACAATTATTTCACATATGTTATGAATATTAATCTGGAACCTGGAACCAGTCTAGGCCAGGGGTCTCCAACCCTGGTCCTCAAGCTCTACTGTCCTGCAGGTTTTCCAACTATCCCACAAAAAGTTATTGTTAGGATCAAAAGTCTAAATTGTTTATCATAGAATTTATTCACTGCTATAAGTAAATGTACATGTGATCTTGTTGTGTAATTGAACTTTTGACTGCTTTGAATGTTGACAGCTCAACACATGTCAGTTGTGCATATGTTGAAAGAATGTATGCGTTTAGGAAGTGAAACAGACCCGCTCTGGGTCAAGGAACTTGTGACACCAAGTGCCCCCTGTTTGAACTTCATGAATCTATAGGAACAAAAGCCAGTTTCCTTGTTTCTAAAGCGAACGTGATATATGTTAAAGGTCTTCTGTGCAACTATTGTGTAACCTTGTTTGCTATAAATAAAGAAGTCTGTGTGAAGCTCGGGGCTGCAGCCACAAACCCAAGAAGAGACGTCTTCTTGCAGCCACGAGCTGATCCCAGCCTGAAAAGATGCAACGTGTCTCTTGTTAAATGTTTGAGTAGAACCAACAGTTATCTCTTATTAATCCCTGCCCTTCCAGCTCCTGATTGGCTGAACACACCTGGTCCAGGTAATCAGCAGCAGGAGCCATAAACTGACCATAAGCTGGTCCAGCACCTGGTCTTCACTGCAGAATCATGACAGTTCTGCTGCCTCATTGCAAATATTTAGTTATTCATAATTTTATTTATTCTAATTTCGATATCAGCAGCCAAACCCAGTGAGTGGCAGTTTTAGTTGTGACATAAGAAGCTTCAGACAGAGCAGATGCCTGTTCTAGGATCAAATATTTACTAACTGAAAAACAGGATTTTAAAATACACATTTCAGGTTTGTATTGATGATCAGGGATGAGACAATAAATGACAAAGAAAATCTCAGGTTTTAGTTTAACCCGTTAGAGTCAAATGTGCTAGTTTGGCTAAATGATCAGTTTTACTGATTTGATCCAGTTCACTCACCTGCTGGACGTCTTCCCCGTGTCACTGCCCAGAAATGACTGAAGTGAAACCAAAGATGATTCAGTGATTTTATATTCAGTCACTGTGGGCAGAGCCAGGAGGCTGGATAAGGGATTTACTTTCACTTATCAACCAACCAGAACATTTATCACCTTTTCTCAAAATATCTGGCAAAGATCTTTTGTTTTTCAGACAGGGCTGCATGTCAAGTAGATGTTTATCCACAATCATCCATCTGTGGTCAGACTTTACTTTCTGTTTAACAGAAACTGGATTTGGAACAAACTGCTCTAATCCAGGTGTGTAAAACTTATAGAGACTCACCAACCAGACTGGAAGACACAGCACAGAGTTTGTGGCATTTTAAGGTTTGGGCCTGATGTTCTGCATCAGTGATGTTCTTCTCTGTCAACAGACAGAAATGTCAACAGCCATTTGACTGACAGGTCACGTTAGCTACAAGACTTTCTGTTTCACTTATGATCTGAGTTTTAAATCAACACAGAGACTGAAGCAACATCAGACATAAATGAAATAAATAAATTTACACATTATAGATTTTTCTGTTTCCGTTTATTATCAAAATGTCTTGATGTTCCAGCTTCTAATAAAATAAAAGAACTTGGTTTGATATATGGACTTTCTGTCATGGGCCCATCTAATAAAGCACAAACAATAAAACAAAATATTCAACAGTAGCAACAGTTTACAGCAGGGGTCTCTAACTCCAGTCCTCAAGGGCTACTGTCCTACTTCTTTTCCCTAGCCTAGCCATTCCTGATTACCTGGATCAGGTGTTGTTCAGCTAATCAGAAGCTGCAACATCATGAAGAAAACTGAAAGTCCTGTGGCCAATGTGTCTCAATCAAGTGACTGGACATTTCTTGGTACAGAGATCATCAGTGATACAGACCTCTGGTTTATATTCTGTTCATTAAGTGTACCGGCTCCAGACGCCAGAGGAGGGGAGCTCAGTGCACCGATGGTCCTCGGGCAGTTTAGGCCTATAGCAGCATAACTAAGGGATGGTTCAGGGTTATTTTGGCTGTTAATGTCATAAGAATTTATGTTTCAGTAATTTAGAATTTCTGTGTTTTTTTGTAACAGTGGAAGTTAAAATCTTCTCTTGCTGTAAAGAAAGTGTGGGCTCTGTGTAAATAATTAGGGCTGAGCTGTGACAGATCATGAGCTTGTTGACTGTTTCAACTCTGAGGCTTCAGCACATTAATCTTCCCAGTTAGTCCAGTTCAGTGTAAAAACACACTCAATTTCACCACAAATATTTATTCTGGTGTGTTGCACGCCAACATGTGAGCTATAACAATATCACCACTGTAGGAGCAGATACACTTCACAACAGAACACAAACTCATCACTGCTCAATATGTCGTAAGATACACAGCAGAGGTAGCTTTTATAATTTTGATGAGTTGAATAATCCTGGTGCTCCTAGTTTACTCATCTCCAGAGCACCTCCAGGTGAGACTGCTGCAACGAGATCTGGACAAACTGTAAAAACATCTCATCCTAACCATCTAACTAACAACTAACCAAAACATTTAACACGTCTTCTCAAACTATCTGGCAAAGCTTTTTGCACCTGTGATGGTAAAATGATTTTCAATGATTGATTATCCTTATTGCTTATGATTTTTATCAGTTCTCACTGTATTCTTGATTTTTACAGGTTTTACAGTACCAGTGGAAATTGGACTACTGTTGGTCGAAGAAGGAGAGGAGGAAGGCGTGTTTGTAGGCAAAGAGAGAAGAGTAAGGGCAGGAGTGTAGGAGTAGGACTTAGAGTAGGGACTTTGAATGTAGGGACTTTGTCAGGGAAAACTAGAGAGTTGGCTGATATGATGGAGAGAAGAAAGGTGGATATCTTGTGTGTTCAGGAGACCAGGTGGAAAGGTAGCAAGGCCTATAGATTAGGAGCAGGGTTCAAGCTGTTTTATCATGGTGTGGATGGAAAGAGGAATGGAGTAGGAGTTATCCTGAAGGAGGATTTTGCTAGGAATGTTCAGGAGGTGAAGAGAGTGTCAGATAGGGGGATGAGTCTGAAGCTGGAAGTTGAAGGTGTGAAGTTGAATGTTGTCAGTGGTTATGCCCCACAGGTAGGATGTGAGTTAGAAGAGAAGGAGAAATTCTGGAGGGAGATGGATGAGGTGATTCAGGGTATCCCTAGTGGGGAGAGAGTGGTGATTGGGGCAGACTTCAACGGACATGTTGGTGAGGTAAACAGAGGTGACGAGGAAGTGATGGGTAAGTTTGGTATGTAGGACAGGAATGCAGAAGGACAGATGGTGGTAGACTTCTCAAAAAGGATGGAAATGGATGTAGTGAACACATTTTTCCAGAAAAGGGAGGAGCATAGGGTGACATACAGTGGGTACGGAAAGTATTCAGACCCCTTTAAATTTTTCAATCTTTGTGTCATTGCTGCCATTTGCCAAAATCAAAAAAGTTCATTTTATTTCTCATTAATGTACACTCAGCACCCCATCTTGACAGAAAAAAACAGAAATGTAGAAATTTTTGCAAATTTATTAAAAAAGAAAAACTGAAATATCACATGGTCATAAGTATTCAGACCCTTTGCAGTGACACTCATATTTAACTCACATGCTGTCCATTTCTTCTGATCCTCCTTGAGATGGTTCTGCTCCTTCATTGGAGTCCAGCTGTGTTTAATTAAACTGATTGGACTTGATTAGGAAAGGCACACACCTGTCTATATAAGACCTTACTGCTCACAGTGCATGTCAGAGCAAATGAGAATCATGAGGTTGAAGGAACTGACAAGGAGCTCAGAGACAGAATTGTGGCAAGGCACAGATCTGGCCAAGGTTACAAAAGAATTTCTGCAGCACTCAAGGTTCCTAAGAGCACAGTGGCCTCCATAATCCTCAAATGTAAAAAGTTTGGGATGACCAGAACTCTTCCTAGACCTGGCCGTCCAGCCAAACTGAGCAATCATGGGAGAAGAGCCTTGGTGAGAGAGGTAAAGAAGAACCCAAAGATCACTGTGGCTGACCTCCAGAGATGCTGTAGGGAGATGGGAGAAAGTTCCATAAAGTCAACTATCACTGCAGCCCTCCACCAGTCTGGGCTTTATGGCAGAGTGGCCCAACGGAAGCCTCTCCTCAATGCAAGACACATGAAAGCCTGCATAGAGTTTGCCAAAAAACACATGAAGGACTCCCAGACTATGAGAAATAAGATTCTCTGGTCTGATGAGACCAAGATTGAACTTTTTGGCGTTAATTCTAAGCGGTATGTGTGGAGAAAACCAGGCACTGCTCATCACCTGTCCAATACAATCCCTACAGTGAAACATGGTGGTGGGAGCATCATGTTGTGGGGGTGTTTTTCAGCTGCAGGGACAGGACGATTGGTTGCAATTGAAGGAAAGATGAATGCTGCCAAGTACAGAGATATCCTGGAAGAAAACCTCTTCCAGAGTGCTCAGGACCTCAGACTGGGCTGAAGGTTCACCTTTCAACAGGACAATGACCCTAAGCACACAGCTAAAATAACAAAGGAGTGGCTTCGGAACAACTCTGTGACCGTTCTTGACTGGCCCAGCCAGAGCCCTGACCTAAAGCCAATTGAGCATCTCTGGAGAGACCTGAAAATGGCTGTCCACCAACGTTCACCATCCAACCTGACAGAACAGGAGAGGATCTGCAAGGAAGAATGGCAGAGGATCCCCAAATCCAGGTGTGAAAAACTTGTTGCATCATTCCCAAGAAGACTCATGGCTGTACTAGCTCAAAAGGTGCTTCTACTCAATACTGAGCACAGGGTCTGAATACTTATGACCATGTGATATTTCAGTTTTTCTTTTTTAATAAATTTGCAAAAATTTCTACATTTCTGTTTTTTTCTGTCAAGATGGGGTGCTGAGTGTACATTAATGAGAAATAAAATGAACTTTTTTGATTTTGGCAAATGGCTGCAATGACACAAAGAGTGAACAATTTAAAGGGGTCTGAATACTTTCCGTACCCACTGTATAAGAGTGGAGGCAGGAGAAACAAGTTGATTACATCTTGTGCAGACGTTCCAACCTGAAAGAGATCAGTGACTGCAAAGTAGTGGCTGGGGAGAGTGTAGCCAGACAGCATAGGATGGTGGTGTGTAGGATGACTCTGGTGGTGAGGAAGATGAAGAGGACAAGGGCATGGCAGAGGACCAAGTGATGGAAGTTGAAAAAGGAAGAGTGTTGTGTGGCTTTCAGGGAGGAGCTGAAACAGGCTCTGGGAGGTCAGGGGGTTCTTCCAGATGTGGAAGTGGAATGAGGAAGTTCAGGAGTGTGTTAAGAGGAAAAGGTTAGCTAAGAAGAAGTGGGACACTGAGAGGACAGAAGAGAACAGACAGGAGTACAGGGAGATGCAACGTAAGGTGAAGGTAGAGGTGACAAAGGCCAAACAAAGGGCATATGAGGATTTGTATGATAGGAAGTAGCAAAGATCAGTAAGGATGAAGTGAGGAATACGTTGAAAAGGATGAAGAGTGGAAAGGCAGTTGGTCCTGATGACATACCTGTGAAGGTATGGAAGTGTTTAGGAGAGGTGGCAGTAGAGTTTTTGACTGGGCTACTTAACAAGATCTTGGAGAGTGAGAGGATGCCAGAGGAATGGAGGAGAAGTGTACTGGTGCCCATCTTTAAGAACAAGGGAGACGTGCAGAGTTGTGGAAACTACAGAGGAATAAAGCTGATGAGTCACACAATGAAGTTATGGGAAAGAGTAGTGGAGGCTAGGCTGAGGTCAGAAGTGAGCATTTGTGAGCGCAGTACGGTTTCATGCCAAGAAAGAGAACCACAGATGCAATATTTGCTTTGAGAATGCTGATGGAGAAGTACAGAGAAGGCCAGAAGGAGCTGCATTGTGTCTTTGTAGATTTGGAAAAAGCGTATGACAGGGTGCCGAGAGAGGAGCTGTGGTTTTGTATGAGGAAGTCTGGAGTGGCAGAGAAGTATGTTCGAGTGGTGCAGGACATGTATGAGAGCTGTAAGACAGTGGTGAGGTGGGCTGTAGGGGTGACAGAGGAGTTCAAAGTGGAGGTGGGACTGCACCAAGGATCGGCTTTGAGCCCCTTCTTGTTTGCTGCGGTGATGGACAGGCTGACAGATGAGGTTAGACAGGAATCTCCGTGGACCATAATGTTTGCAGATGACATTGTCATCTGTAGTGAGAGCAGGGAGCAGGTGGAGGAAAATCTAGAGAGGTGGAGGTTTGCGCTGGAAAGGAGAGGAATGAAGGTTAGCCGCAGTAAAACAGAGTACATGTGTGTAAATGAGAGGGACTCAAGTAGAACGGTGAGGTTGCAGGGAGTAGAGGTGAAGAAGGTGGAGGATTTTAAGGACCTAGGGTCAACAGTCCAGAGCAACGGAGAGTGTGGAAAAGAAGTGAAGAGACGTGTGCAAGCAGGTTGGAACGGGTGGAGGAAAGTGTCAGATGTGATGTGTGACAAAAGAGTGTCAGCAAGAATGAAAGGAAAGGTGGACAAGACAGTGGTGAGACCAGCGATGTTGTCTGGTTTAGAGACAGTGGCACTGAGAAAAAGACAGGAGGCAGAGCTGGAGGTAGCAGAGCTGAAGATGTTGAGGTTCTCTCTGGGAGTGACGAGGATGGATAGGATCAGGAATGAGGACATCAGAGGGACGGCTCATGTTAGATGTTTTGGAGAAAAAGCCAGGGAAGCCAGATTGAGATGGTTTGGACATGTTCAGAGGAGGGACAGTGAATACATTGGTAAAAGGATGCTGAGGTTAGAGCTGCCAGGAAGGAGGCCTAGAGGAAGACCAAAGGAGGACATGAGGATAGTTGGTGTGGGTGAGGAGGATACAGAGGATAGGGTTAAATGGAGGCAGATGATTGGCTGTGGAGACCCCTGAAGGGAGCAGCCCAGAGGAGAAGAAGAAGAAGAGGAGCAGCTGTGGGTACTTTCATCATTGGTTTATTTCTTCTCACATGCATTGTAATTCCGATTGCAAAGTGTATGCTTATGTGGGCGTTTTCTAACTTTTCGGCTCAGTACGTGCGCATCGATCAACCACACATCTCTGTGCCTGAGGTGCATGAGTTCAACATGTGCGATTCTGATTCTGATTGGGAAGTTGCTTCCACTGTGTGAGTCTGTAGTGTGTCTGACATGTAAACAGTTAATGGTGATTTTGATTTAATTTTTTTTTCCCCTCTTTCTCCATATTAATACATTTTTATTATTATTCATTTTACATGTATTTGAGTATTATTCCCTCTGACTTTGTTTAGCTTTACACTCAGGGATGTCTGTGTTCCGCAAAAACAGCACTGCTATATTTCTATGACCTTTTGTGATGAGGTACATTGAAACGCTTTAGTATTTGTACTTCTGATGTTGTGGTCAGTCTATGGATCAATATACTGTATGATCCAGAGGAGGGAAATGTAATGGAAACGTGTTTCAATGATTGATTATTGTTACTGATTATTAATTATTCTTATTGATTATTGATTGTTATTGTTTCTTACTGTGTTCTTGGTTTTTCAGGTTCCACAGTTTTCATTTACAGGTTGATTCACTAAGGCTCATGTGTTTTTCATCATCATATCTGATGTTTATGTTCTTCCTGACCCAGTACAGTCTGACACTAAGGGACACAATGTTCTCAAGGATGTTGGTGAGGAGGATCTGGGAGAAAGGTTCCTTAGGACCCCATGTGTGAGGAAGGGACCAGTATAACAGAGCAGGCCCAGGATGGAGGGTTAATGGAGGGTCAATGAGAATATAGAGTTTTAGAATACAGCCTTATTAGGGAATCACTTTGTAGAACAACAGGGAAGAACAGACTCAATTATCTGATCATGTCAATGATTATTTGCATTTACTTTGCATGTCTGTATAAGTAGAGGCCTCAGCCTGATAGGAGCTGAGTGACTGGGGAACAACTGGGGAACAGCTGGGGAACACCTGAGGAACAACTGGGGAACAACTGGGGAACAGATGGGGAACAGCTGGGGAATAACTGGGGAACAGCTGGGGAACAACTGGGCAACAGCTGGGGAACAGCTGGGCAACAGCTGGGGAACACCTGGGGAACAACTGGGGAACAACTGGGGAACAACTGGGGAACAGCTGTGGAACAACTGGGGAACAGCTGGGGAACACTTGAGGAACAACTGGGGAACAACTGGGGAACAGCTGGGGAACACTTGAGGAACAACTGGGGAACAACTGGGGAACAACTGGGGAACAACTGGGGCACAACTGGGGCACAACTGGGGAAGACTCTGACTGACTGTGTTCTATTCTGTTCTGCTCCTTTCTTGTAAAAAATATATTCTGAAAAAGACAGTCTGTCTGCTCTCTCTTTATTGATCATCCAACAGGTTTTGCCACGACAAACCCCAGTCCAGAACAACCTTAAAGAAATGTGGGCACTCTTTGACTTTGCTTGTCAAGGCACGCTCCTCGGCCCAGCTAAAACATTTAAGACAGAGTATGAAAACCCCATCACTCGTGCCAGGGAGAAGGACACCACTCCAGGGGAAAAGGCTCTGGGTTCCCGGATGTTGGAGAATCCATAATAAAACCCTCCTTCCTCTGCAGGACAAAATCCAAAGTCCTAAATAAGGAAAACGGTACACATCCAAGCAAAGAGGACAACAGCCAAGTCCAAGATGAGTCCGGAGTAGTCATGCCCAAGCTGAGCAGAAAGAACGACCTGATTGTCTGGACCTATCTGAGTGCTGTTCAGGAGGACATATACAGACAGACAGTTCAATTTACTGGACCACTAGACTCTGGTTGGTGCAGCAGCAATAAATAGGAGAGGAGCTGCTGAGTTTTCCAGACTCCTGAAGTCTGACTGAGCTCACCTGGTGCTGCAGTCGACATATTGTCCCTGTTCTGGACCCATCAGAACCTGATTCAGCTGGAGACCAACAGCTGCTTCAACAGCCTGAAGAGAGGAAAATGGGAAACAGCCTGTTTGTTCACAAACACAAACCCTCAGGGTTAAAGTGCTGCAGTGAACCTGAACATCCACATTAGGTCCCACCACAGTGGTACTAATACTGGGCCAGTGAAGCCAGTCCAGACTGAAGACCCAGTAGGTTCTGTATGGTCAGTGACTGAGAGCAGTGTGACCTAGAAACTCACTGATGTGACTGTGAACATGTTGTAGTGACAGGAACATGTTAATGCAACAAACCTGCAGTTTCCAGCTCAGGTACAGAAAAACCACTGAGGACCTAAGGATCAGATCTGGACCCTGCACTGACTGGAGGACGTGTTTCCATCTGCAGGAACTGGTATCACCTCCTGCCCTTATACTATCAGTTATATGGCCGACTGTCATACACAGTAACTTCTACTTTAATCATTCAGGATTTGGTTCTTGGTCTGGTTTGGGTCCAGTTTCCTCCCCAGGTGTGATAGTTTGACTGTGGCATCGATACTAAAGATCAACAGGCCAGAGTTTCTGTTAATGCACTAAAACAGACTCAGAGTCTGATTCTACTACAAACTGCACAATCTCTTGTTTTCTTCTTCTTCTTCTTCTTCTTTCATTGGCAGGTCACAACCGGTTTTTGGAGGTGCAGACCTCCACCTGCTGGACCAGAGTGTGTCCTTTAGGGTGAGTCCTTCAGGTTCCAGTCTATGTATGAGATGTACTATATGTATGATAACGCAGCTCTATGGGAGAAAAGAGAGAGAAACAAACAAACTACACTCTATGTATTAACCCTGTGTCCTTGAGGTCCCCCATAATGGCCTCGCTGTAACAAAGGTCTGTACCGATCCAGGAAAAGATGAACAGTAATGTAGTGATTTTGGTGAAGACAGGTGAGGACTGGAACAGGTCCTGATTTGGAGGAAGTAAATAATAACAGCAAGCTGCTGAACCACCTGACGGTATAATCCAGGATTTGAGTCAAAGCTACAGCCATAACTGGATTAAACTGAATCAAATATCACACAATCAACATAAAGAAATCCAAACAAGAAGCGGAACAAGTTAGTGAGATGAGATTTTGTTGGTGTGAGAATCAAAAATAAGAAGAGGAAGCAGTGAAGACCAGTTTCGACCCTGTTCCTGTGGTTCACTGAACCAGGTAAGTCCAGTCTGATCCAAGTCCATCCTGTCATTTGGTGTCCAGGGAGCATTTTATTTCTAAGCTGATATAAGAGGAAGATTGAAATGTGCTCTGACGTTAGCGTTAGTTAGCTAACAGCTCGTTTCCTGTCTCTTCTTCTAAAAAACTGTTGGATCATCTCTGAGAGCGTTTGTGTTTTATTAAGGTTGTTTTGCTGTAAATCCCAGTGAGCCACAGTCAGAAGAAGAACCTGGAACACATGTGCTAAGATCTGCAGCAGCATATTTGCATATGTCAGACACACAGTTGTTCCTGATGTGTCTGTTTTGGGACATGAACTATAATCTTGGTCTGTTGCTGCTGGGGGGGAAGATGATCTCATGGAGACAGACAGATGTGAACACAGTGCACTACATGAGACAGGAAACAGTCCTGAACATGAGCAACAAAACTCTGACATGTTTCATGATGATGATGAAGCTGAGCAGCAGAGAGATGATGAAGAACAGGAAGCTGACATGCCCAATGGAGGTTCTGCTCTAGACTCATGTCTTTAGCCGCCTGATGTCACAGAGGAAATATGATCTACTCTGTTGGCCCTGCTGAAGGAACCAACCCAGATGGAACCTGGCCTGGCTCACGTAGCTGTCAGCAGAGTGACCTCTCTCAGTGGGCTGCACCTACTGGACATGGATGACAGTAAAATATATGCTGACACAGAAACCACTGCAGCCCTGGAGACCATGAGACAAGCCGACACGGACGACACGACGCCTCTTCTTCAGATCACACAACCACTGAACAGACCTGACACTCTGACCATTGTCCACCATGATACAGAAGAGTCGCCTTCTCATGTCAGTGACATCAGGAGCCATCATGAGCTGTGTCTGGCAGATGGTTGGTGTCTAACTGAAACTCACCTCCAAGGCTCCTTTGTTGCAGAGAGTCTCCATTTAGAGGGTTACAACATGTTCAAACGTAACAGACGTGTGTCCTACACAAATTTCCCACAACTGACCGACATCATGTGACCGACCTTGAGTCTGTGGCTTTGAAGGCTGAAACCCCAGTTCCTGTCCTGGTTGCTGCTGTACACAGACCTCCAGACCACAGTGTGACATCATTCCTGTCTAACCTGGGAAGCCTTCTGGATGCACTGGAGATCATGGATTGTCACCCCATCATCGTCTGTGGTGATTTCAGTGAGAACCTTTTATCCGGTGCGAGCAAACCAACACTGGGTCTGTTCAAGTCCAGGGGATTTGCACAAGTCATCACTGCTGCAACCACAGAGAAGAACACACTGCTGGACCTCATGTTCCTCTCACAGCCACACCAGTGTCTGCACTGTGGGGTCACGAAAACCTATTACAGTTATCCCAGTCCTGTTTACTGTGTGCTGTCCTCCAACAGGTCATGAAGAGCTCAGGTGAGTTTTACATTGACTGCTGCATTGGGCCTGAGATCAAGGCCTTTTGTTGCTGAGAGAAAAACCTCTGGACCCCATCTTTTTTATGGAGCACAACAACGTCTGTCTTGGTACAAAATCTTAGATTTCATCTTCTGTTTTGGTTCAGGTAAACGTTTTAAAAGTCACAGATTAGATCCATTTGCTGAGCATCAGCTGTATTTTTAGGTAACAGTAGTGTTGTTCAACATATAGTTGGTTTATTTAGGAACTGGAATGACATTTGCTTTGGTTATTATACTGTTATTATTATTTGCTTATTATATTTGCTGATTCTATGTTTTCAGCTCATTGGATCATTTTATGGGTCATAATATTTTCTGGTAACTATATTTTTATGGTTTTATATTTGATGGACTTTGGCCTGTGCATTTATCAGGGTGGGTCTGGGTCAGGGTTGGTCAATACACAGGCCAAACCATTTGAAGCAGCAGCTGCCAACACAGAAATACATCAGAAAGTATGGGTTCTATATAGAACCCATACTTTCAACTCTTCAGCTCTTCTCTCTGACTCTGACACACTGGATCACTTTAGACCAACCACAGCATCGTGCTGCTACAGCTGCACTGTCACACAACAGCAGACCCATCACTGCTGGACATGTGGTTCTCCTGCCAGGGTCCAGGTCTCCTCAGAAGAGACCATAAGGTTCTGTTTGTTTTTCTATTACAAACTCACAAATCTGTGCTAATTCATGTTTCCATGTGGTGTCACTTCCAGTCTGAGGACAGGCCTGTTGCTTTGCTCTTTTATTCTACAGGTAAATCTATATTTCAATGACAGTGTTTTCCATGAGCTTCTTCCTCCAGGAGCTTATTCACTGTGGTCTGTCCACTTCACAGTGAAGACCCTGAGGACTGCACAGCTCTGCAAAACCTCCATGTTTGAAATGGCAGTGGACACAAAAGGCCTTTCTGCCTTGCAGCAGTGTTCAAGCTCATTAGATTATTGTGGAAGATTTGACTTGGAATTTTGATTTGAGTCCCGTCATACAACAGCCATCCATTATCAACTGCTTATCCTTCTAGGGTGGCAGGGGGCCTGGAACCAATCCCAGCATGCAGTGTGTGAGAGGTGGGGTCTACCCCGGACCGATCAGCGGTCTATCACAGGGACATGTGTTTGGACTGTGGAAGGAGAAAACCCAAGCCAACTGAAAGATCCAATAATATTAACTGGAGGCAATGGTTCTACAGCAACCTGGGATGTCAAAGGTCACAGAACAGTTTACATCTTCAGTAACCTGCTTTCCAACAATGGACAGATCACTATTGGACAAAATGAAGAACAGGAAACCAATTGAAAAGTTCCATATTCAAACAGTTTGTTTATTTGGTTTTCTATGACGTGTTTCTTTCATTTTTCCTTATTTTCATTGAACCATTTCATCCATTTTGATTTCATGCTTTTCTTTAAACACATGAAAAATCAGATCATTCAGTTGTTGATGATTAAAATGAATGAAGGTAAATGAATGAACCCAGAGGAGAGGACAGATTTAAAATAGTCATTAGAGTGGGGTATCAGCTGGAAGGGAAGTGAAAGGTTTCCACATGTGTGGACTTAGCTCTGGGCTCATCTAAACCCAAAGACATGGTCAGCAGTCAGGCTGTGTATGTATCTCCAGTGTGTCACACTGTGAAGTCAGAGCTCAGGGTATTCAGAGCAGTCTTCAGAATACCCACAACACCACTGTAGCTCAGATGAGCCACAGCTAATGGTTTGACTGGGAGACAAATGTTCCCATGCTGGTCTTATCACGACTGTCAGTCCAGGACTACTGAAGCTTGGAGCCCTGGACAAATGGGGATATTAGCCTGAGGCTGACCATCATGTGACAAGCCTTTGCAGGTCGGACTGACCAATATTGTAACATATCCATTAAAAGTGTCATGTCTGAGTCACTGATGTCCAGTAAAGGACATTGTGATAGACACAGACAAGAAGTTTGTCCCTGGTGAAAGATGTTAAACAGGTGACAGGGTCACTCTTCAATCTTCCCCTCATCTTAACACACATGTTAAAGTTCACTATTCAGCAGATATGAGTTACACAGCTGCTGACACACTTTGACTAACACACTGTTTTGTGCACTTTGGCAAAGAGCATCAACTGCAGCAATAAAAACAGTGTGAAGTTACAAAATATCAATATTTCTAATAATGAATGAAAAATATAATCAGGAATTTTTATGTTTCTTTTCTTTCATTTGTTCTTTGGTGAAATCTTATGTGTCTGATAAAAACACACTGACAATTGAACTCTGCATTTGATGTTATTGATCATTTGATTCAGGTTTTATTTATTTGTTTGAGGTCAAATGGGTCCAACCTTTTCATTAACGTTTGTTTTGCAAGGACCATTTTTATGCTCCTTTTGTCGTCTTCTTTGCTTGATAAGTAGAGACTGATTAGAAACTGCACATTCCACTTTTATTTTAAAGGGGTCAAATCCATAGCTTGTGTTTTTTTTATTATTTTGTACATTTATTTTATATATCTTTTCATTTATTTTGTGCATAGTTTTAAATAAAAAGCTGCTGACAATTAAAGTCAATGTTTTAATTGTAAATTTCCTTTTTTAAATGTATATGCATCCTGTCCTGTTTTGTGAGTAGTTCTGATATATTTTCCAGGTTACTTGTATATGTCTTTTATGTGTGTAATATCAATAATCATTAATAAACATGATTCAAATACATGAAAACAAATATTTAGCTTTCATTGCTGAAAAAGCTGAAGGCTGAAATTCAATGCTGACTATATCTGGAAGCTAAAATGTAAAGCTGAAGTTGGAAGCTTAACTTGTTCAGCTAAAAAAGTATTGAACATTGCTGTGAAGGGCTGAAAAAGAAAGATGCTCTGCTGAAGAAATACATAGAAAAAAAGTGGCTTTAAATTGAAAGAAGTAAGTGTTCTTCTAATATACAAGAAGAAAGTGCAGTGAAGAGACAGAAGAGAAGAGGCAGAACTGAAAACATTCAATGAGTTAAAGTGAGGAAGAGGCCAGAATGATAACATGATAACCAAAGCTGAGATATTTGATGGAAGATGTTCTTATAGAGAAAGAAGGAAGGATTGAAGAAAGGGAAGAAATTAAGGAATGAATGCAGTATGAATGAAGAATAAAGTGATGTGCACAGCTGGAAATCCTGGAAGGGAAAGAATGTGCTGGTAAAGCAAGTAATAAAATGCTTTTATTTTGAAAAGGCAGTGTGCTGCAGGAGACTCGTGTGACCAGGAGTTAAGATCTGAACTTTAATTTTTAATATTTACTATACTTTGGAACACTGCAGTAACTTCCTGTAAATAACTGTAGACTTTTATAGTGAAAGTACAAACATTTCTGGCTTGGAGAAGACAGTAAGGTTGACATTTAAAACGGCCTCAGTTGGTGCTTAAGTCTGTATCTCAATAGATAAAGTCAATTTTAAGCTCATATTAGTGTTTGTTGGCTTTTATTTTGAAATAATGATATAAAAGGCTTTTACTTTGAAAGGACAAAGTGCTGACTCAAGTGATCTTAGATTACAATCTTAAATTTATTTTGAATATTGATTATACTTTACAAAGACGTAATATCTTCCTACAAATAACTGACTTTTATTGTGAAAAAGAGAAAGGTCACAAAGGTCAGGGTATGTGTATGTGTGTGGTTCTGTAACAACAGAATATTAGTTACAGCTCACATGTACAAATGGGACAAATAAACACGAGGAATAACCCAAATATAATCCCAATAATAACTAAACAACAAGCGACACTCATAGATTAGCTATGAGCTAGGGATCGACCATCCCTCCCACAGTTAGCTTAGCGTTAGCTGCTAATCATATCCATGCTCCAGAACAGGAAGTAACCACATTCAATGAGGCCAACGTGAACCATAATCACACCGTAATCAGTATTACAGCGACAAACCAACGCACCTGTCTCATGGACGACCACTAGGTACACACACAGGAAGCACCGAACTTAACATCCCACTGCTATTTATGTGTCAAACCTCATTTAACCCTGAAATCCCTAGTGTTGAAATATTTCAGCATCACTTTTAACAATTCTAAAAAATGACCTGCAATTTTTTTTCTCAAGACCACATTTACATAGTTAATGGCTCCTATTGTTTGTCCTCACAATGCTATTGGGTAGAAGAAAGTGTTTATAGGTCCGGTCATCTGGCCATGAACTCATGAACCCTACCTGGTCTCCTTTTTTTTTTTCAAGATTTTTCAAGATTCAAGTAAGTCAAGTTTTTTGTGTGTATTACAATGTCTGGGGGGGGGGGGGGTACGCGTGTGTTCCTTTTAGTATGATAAGTGCAGAGCATAATAGTCCAGCCAGACACTATTGTTTGAATGAAGTGGAATTTTGCATTTGAATTGAAATGATAATACTTTGACCCACCACCCTGTCTATTCTTTCTGTTTATCTACTACAATGTAAGACCCAAGATTATCACTCATGATATTTACTGTTGTGGGGCTAAGTAAGCAATCAACCCTGCAAGTGAATGTTTAAATATTCTGTATATCTGTTCAGACAAAGTGAGTACAAATACAGAAATTCTGCTCCCAACTAGGCCCAACGTGACAACGTGTCCTTAAAAACCTACTAAAATGTAAAAAAATGAAAAACCTTTCATTTCTACATCAGAGGCCTCCTAAAACAATATCTGAGAGGTCAAAATGTTTATTGCTCATTTTTTCTTAATTTGGGCGCTACAGGGTTAAAACTACTCAACACCCGGCAGCGCCCCTAGTGGCCGTTCTGGGCCTTGCAGTCCTGCCTTCAGCACAAACAAACATAATGATGAGGATGATCTAAAATAAATACAAAACAAACAACAGGATGCATTACGATGTTAACTGAACTGACAAAATGGCACCCACCTCTCCCACAGGAGAATTGTACAAAAGGGGAGAGAGGAAGTGAGCGCCCGGAATTTATAGGAGGGTACCACAGAAGAAGAAATTAATGAGGAGGAGCTTTGAACCCAAACGTTATGGTTATAACTAAGGGAATATATGACCCGGTTACATTTATATAGCAATTAATTAGTTAGCAAATTAATTAGTAATTGAAAGTGATTTACAGAAATAAAAGACACGTTAAAAATATATAAGCAAGAATCAAAATAAGAAACAGAAAATAGTAAAAACAAAACAGCCATATGTACGAGCAGTGGACATTAGGCCACGACTGCCAATGTCATATACATTTTCTGAAAGGTCTCATCATCACCATGTCATGGTGGGGGGTGGGTCAACGCTACACGCTGTGTAAAGGGTGGAGTCTGTCCCAGTATGAGGTTCCCCACTGAGCTCCTGTCAGACCAGCTGTTCCCCAGTAGAACCAGCCTCAGACTGGAATGAAAACACAGTTTAATGTAGAACTGATCCAAGCTGAAGTCAATCAACACATTAACAACCAGTAGCTCAGTGTGTTTAAGGTGGACTGAGGAGAATCTGTCATCTATTATCAACCTGACATGGAACCAGTGAGCTGACAAACATAAAAATGAAATAAAACATGAGTTTGTACCTAAAACATGTTGTGATGTCAATGCAGACAAGAACATTTCTGACTCAGTTCAGTTTCACTTACAGTCTGGTGGATGATCTATAGAACTGCTGCTGAGCCTCATGTGAGCTGGAGCTGCAGACACAGAAAATGTGGACATCCATTCATTCCCATATGATCAGCCTCATATGTCAAATGTCCCATGACTGTTGGTGTCACCAACCTGCATTAACATTTCACAGCCTTTCCAAGTCTTATCTAGTCTGTCTGAACCAATATGATTCTCCTCGGATCAGTACCAACATGTGCAGAGCAACCTCAGCACCTGGGATGTCTCAGCTCAGTCAAAGTGACTTTAAGGGAATCTCATTCATTAAAACATCAAACTAACAAATGAACAACTGAGCTTCCAAATATTTAAAAGGAAGAAAATCTAAGTTTGTGTGGACCAACTACAAAACACTGTGATTCTACATGTTGACATACAGTTGTGTGAGAAAGTGTTGACCCTCTTCCTAATTTCTTATTTTTTTGCAGGTTTGTCACTTTAATGTTTCAGATCATCAAACTAATTTAAATATTAGTCAAAGATAACACAAGTAAACACATCATACAGTTTTTAAATGAAGGTTTTCATTATTAAGGGAAAACAAAATCCAAAACTACATGGCCCTGTGTGAAAAAGTGTTTGCCCCCTAAACCTAATAACTGGTTGGGCCGCCCTGAGCAGCAACAACTGCAATCAAGCGTTTGTGATAACTTGCAGTGAGTCTGTTCCAGCTGTGGAGGAACTTTGCCCACTCATCTTTGCAGAATTGTTCTAATTCAGCCACATTGGAGGGTTTTCGAGCATGAACCGCCTTTTTAAGGTCATGCCACAGCATCTCAATTGGATTCAGGTCAGGACTTTGACTAGGCCACTCCAAAGTCTTCATTTTGTTTTTCTTCAGCCATTCAGAGGTGGACCTGCTGGTGTGTTTTGGATCATTGTCCTGCTGCAGAACCCAAGTTTGCTCCAGCTTGAGGTCACGAACAGATGGCCGGACATTCTCCTTCAGGACTTTTTGGTAGACGACAGAATTCATGGTTCCATTTATCACAGCAAGTCTTCCAAGTCCTGAAGCAACAAAACAGCCCCAGACCATCACTCTACCACCACCATATTTTACTGTTGGTATGATGATCTTTTTCTGAAATGCGGTGTTACTTTTACACCAGACGTAATGGGACACACACCTTCCAAAAAGTTCAACTTTTGTCTCGTCAGTCCACAGAGTATTTTCCTAAAGTCTTGGGGATCATCAAGATGTTTTCTGGCTAAACTGAGACGACCCTTTATGTTCTTTTTGCTCAGATGCGGTTTCATCTTGGAACTCTGCCATGCAGACCATTTTTGCTCAGTCTCTTTCTTATGGTGGAGTCATGAACATTTGAACATGAACAGAATTTCTTTGGCTCTCATCATGATGTCCAGCTTTTGAGGATCTTTTGGTCTACTTCACTTTGTCAGGCAGGTCCTATTTAAGTGATTTCTTTATTGTAAACAGGTGTGGCAGTAATCAGGCCTGGGTGTGGCTAAAGGACTTGAACTCAGGTGTGATAAACCACGGTTAAGTTTTAACAGGGGGGGCAAACACTTTTTCACAAAGGGCCATGTAGTTTTGAATTTTGTTTTCCCTTAATAATAAAAACCTTCATTTAAAAACTACATGATGTGTTTACTAGTGTTATCTTTGACTAAGATTTAAATTTGTTTGATGATCTGAAACATTAAAGTGACAAACATGCAAAAAAATAAGAAATTAGGAAGAGGGTCAACACTTTTTCACACGACTGTAGATGAGATTATTTCTGACTCTGTTCACTTTTACTCACATTCTTCTTCACGTTTCTTCTTCTCCTCCTCTTCCCCTGCAGAGACAGAGAAAATGTGGACATCCATTCATTCCCATATGATCAGCCTCATATGTCAAATGTCCCATGACTGTTGGTGTCACCAACCTGCATTAACATTTCACAGCCTTTCCAAGTCTTATCTAGTCTGTCTGAACCAATATGATTCTCCTTGGATCAGTACCAACATGTGCAGAGCAACCTCAGCACCTGGGATGTCTCAGCTCAGTGAGGAAATACAACCAGAGAAGAAGAAAAACCTGCCTCCTCCAGGGTAAATAAAATCAAACCAGAGAAGAAGCAGTGTTTCCCATACATAAGCTCTACCTGGGCGGCCCACCTAGGCTGTTTCATTCAGGACCTAATTCAGGTCAATCATCTGGACTTTATTTTAATGAATCCAGACAGTTCATGAAAACGTGGTACTAAACAAAGATTGTTCCTCATAAACTCTTCCTGCTTTATTTTCTCTTCAGTGAGGAACTGTCAAGTAACGTTCTCAGTCTGAAAACAGGGTCAAACCATAACATGATAGACCAGAGGTGGGCCCAGCCAAAATACTGCTCCACCCAGAACGCTGTTTCAATCACGCCTGTCAGTTTGTCAGTCAATTTAAACTAATGCATCCGGAGTGTAGGAGTGTGTGTGTGTGTGTGTGTGTGTGAGCACCACAGGTAAACTCTCAGCCTGTGTGTTGTGATTGTGTTTAGTTGGTAGATTGTGTGTTGGATAAGATCATCTTCAGACTGAAGAAGCTACTTGGATGAGTAGGAAAAAGTTCTGACCCAAACACTAGAAGTCCAGCTGTCATGACTTCTGAACCACCTCTGTCGTCCAGTCGTGGTCAAACAATGAGCCGTGTCCTTCATACGTTACTTTCCAGGCCCAGGCCTTTTCCAGTACCACTTCTTTCTTTCCTCTACACTACAAGGGACGTGTTCTTACTCAGGAATAAAATACAGTTTGAAAAATATTTTTACTGACATGTTTCTTAATCTAAAATACTTCAGTTCTATTAAAAAATGAAAATAATAAAACATTTAGTCTTATAGGTGTCAAGAGGATGTTTCCGTCTGTGCGTATCACCAACTCTAGAAATAATATCTGTCCTAAACTTATGGGCTGTGGATAAATCCATACCCATAAAAACACTGATCTGTTCCTGACCAGCTGAAATGAAAGCAGTGATTGACTGAACGTTTCTGCTGTCGGTCGCCTGCTGAAGAACATTTTCATTCCACTGTTGTCTGAGCTCGTCAGGAGCTGACAGACAGAAGCTGAACAGAGGTCACGTCAAAAACACCTTAGTGGGAACTGGATGGAATTAGGCTTCAGTCAGCAAACATCATCTACTGATTCTCTAGATCACTTGTCCTGTTCAGGGTCTATTCCAGTTTATACTGGGACAGTGGCTCACCTTCCCAGTTACTTACCGTCAAACAGGTGCATTGATGTCAGATGGACAAACAGACTGCGGAGGCAGACAACTGGAAAAAAAACAGTGTATTAAAAACACACATGTAGATTTAATCCATGTTGAATATAATATAATAAAACTGCATCAACAACCAATAAGGAGGACTCAGCTTTTTAAGGGGGATTTAAGGGAATCTGTCAGATTTCACAGATTCAGTAAAAGTCAAAACTTATTAATTCACAACTGAGCTTCAAGATGATTCAATGAAAAACAATGTGTGGACCAACTACAAAACACTGTGATTCTACATGTTGATGGAGATGAGATTATTTCTGACTCTGTTCACTTTCACTTACATTGATGTTGTTCTTCACGTTTCTTCTTCTCCTCCTCTTCCCCTGCAGAGACAGAAAATGTGGACATCCATTCATTCCCATATGATCAGCCTCATATGTCAAATGTCCCATGACTGTTGGTGTCACCAACCTGCATTAACATTATGACTAATAACAACAGGACCAGAAGGTTCACTCTGTATCAATAATGACATTATAGATAAATGAAGTTAAAGCCCAATACACATAAATGACAACAGTGATGTCACTGATCGTATGTAAAGCCTTTGTCTTATTTAAGGACAGTGGTCAGATGGATCCATTTATCATCACAGTTATTATTTTGGCCTTTTTAAATCCTAGTGATGACACAAATCTCCCACATTGTCCTGTTCCAACGTTTGCAGACCCTCAGGTCTCAGTACTGTGGATTGGCCCTTTAGCATTAAGGACAGTTTCAGCCTCTTGTGGTAATTGTGGATAAGATCCTGTTTATTCTCATGGGATGAAGCCTCCACATCCAGTCAAGTCTGGTTGTGCATAAACTGCAGGTTTGTGGTCTTCTCATATGTTCTGACAACCTGCTTCATCCATGGTTGCTTCAGGCTGTAATGGATCTTATATTGTGTCTTTGTCTGAGGCTTTAATCAAAGTTCTTTAGTCAAAGGTGTGTCATTGTCTTTGTCTTTGCATCATCCAGTATTTAAAGATGTTTGTCCAACAGGCAGCCTTGATGAGGCAAAGATGTGGAATAGTCAAACTGGATTGGTGTGTTTTGAAGAAGCAGAATCCATAAAACTCATTATGACGTGCAGGAAATATTCCAGAGGAAGAGTCAATGTGGTCTCACGACTCCAGGAGTTCCACCTGGCAAAGATCAGATTAGAAAGTGTAGTGAACTTTGGGAGCAGTGAGAGATAAAGGAAAGTGTTAGAACATTTACCTGAACAGGAAAAACAGCTGCGTTTAAGTCGGACACTTTGGAGCATCTTCAAGAGACGAGAACAGGAAGTCAGAGGTGTCCACCCTAGTCCCTGATCCCTCAGTCACTATATAGTGCAGCCTTTCTGCAGTCTCCCTGCTCACATTAAAACATCAGCTCCTTGCTCGTCTCTGAGTTTGATGGTAACTGTCTGTTTGTGCTGAGTTCTAGTTCTAAATGGATTAAACTGAACCTCATAGACCTACAGTCAGACTGTTCCCACAGCTGCTTTGACCTGAGCAGCCAGTAATGGGTTGATCCATAAACTGAGCCCAGCAAAGCTTCCTGGTCTGTGTGGATTCATAGACCATTAGGCCTGGATATCAGATCATGTATGAACAGAGAAAATGCTGCAGTTATCTAATAAATAATAAATGATCTATTGAGGATGTGTAAACATGTTGTCTGGACTTATAGAATATATGAGGAACATCAATGTGAGACTGGTTCTTTGGAATCTATCAAGAATATAGTTTGTTAGATTTAAGCAGATGTGTAGCTGTTTGGTTCAGTTTGAAAAGGGGACAACATGTTGGACTGAATAACATTATACAGGAAGAAGAGGGACTTGGTCTGTTGGTCTGATCTAGAAATCTGACAGGAAATAGCTGAGCTGAAGACTCTCAGACTGGGGAACAGCTCAGTCCCTGTTATTCTGCCTTCAAGTTCCTGTCTGAGGACCTGAGGCTGTGCACGGACTGGGGGGTGGGGGGACTTGATCTGCAGCCAAATGGGAAACTGCCTGTTTGTTCACAAACACAAACCCTCAGGGTTAAAGTGCTGCAGTGAACCTGAACATCCACATTAGGTCCCACCATAGTGGTACTAATACCAGGCCAGTGAAACCAGTCCAGACTGAAGACCCAGTAGGTTCTGTATGGTCAGTGACTGAGAGCAGTGTGACCTGGAAACTCACTGATGTGACTGTGAACATGTTGTAGTGACAGGAACATGTTAATGCAACAAACCTGCAGTTTCCAGCTCAGGTACAGAAAAACCACTGAGGGCCTGAGGATCAGATCTGGACCCTGCACTGACTGGAGGACGTGTTTCCATCTGCAGGAACTGGTATCACCTCCTGCCCTTATACTATCAATTATATGGCCGACTGTCATACACAGTAGCTTCTACTTCAATCATTCAGGATTTGGTTCTTGGTCTGGTTTAGGTCCAGTTTCCTCCCCAGGTGTGATAGTTTGACTGTGGCATCGATACTAAAGATCAACAGGCCAGAGTTTAACAACACTTTACTTTAGTGTCTTTTCCACACATCTTCAAATTCTTTGACCTAAAGCAGCGGTGCTGGGATATACTCTCTAACCTCGTAGTTCAGGAAACCTACAGTAACTCGTTTTGGCAATACATCCCTGAACTCCAAAACAACTGATGGGCTGTCACTCTTTATTCCATTTCTTCACGTTTGGAGTCTTGTAGCTTTCACTACTTTCCCTTCTTTTACTTCTTGTACAGTCTCATCCATAGCTACATTCATCAGTACATCCTGAATGACTCCTCTGAGTTTGGCTGCGTTCTCTGGGATATGCACACTAATGTTTTTCCCATTGATTCTCCATCTGTACCATCACCCATAATAGACACGTTCACAGTACAGTTTAGTTTACCCGCCCTCTGTCACTTCTGGCTCCAATCCGACTTTTTCAATTCATCCCTTGTTTTGTTGTCACCTGCAGTTCTTCTTCTCTGGTGTTTAACAGGACTCACTTCCTGCTGTTGCGTTGCTGCCATCATGTGTCACTAGTTCTCATTGCAGATTCACATCATTTACTGCAGTAACAGTATTAGTACAGTGTAAAAATACTTCACTACAGGTAGAAGTCCTGCATTCAAATCCTACTTAAATAAAGTGTCTTAGGTATTATCAGCTAAATGTACCTAAAGTATCAAAGTAAAAGTACTCATGGTGCAGTAAACTGGTCAGTGTTTTACTGTTATACCTGATGTTTCTGGATGAATATTCCTGCTGCATGAAGTGTTTTTATTTAATTTTGAAAGGACAGGCTGCAGCTGACATGCACACTACAACATGGTGAACATACTAATTAGTGAGAAATGACAACAGGAAGTGATACAAATCAACAAATGTTGAAATGGATCATTTCTGACTTTACAGGTTATATGCAGTTATTTTATCAAGCAGCAATACTTTGATACTATTACTTTAATTCAAGGGTGTAGTTTTGCATATGGAAAGTATTTAGTTAAAGTAGTTGATTAAAATTATTCTAACTATATTTTAAATATACAGTAAATATTGTTCTAAAGATGCTATGACATCAGTCAACAATCAGACAGCACTGAGCTGTTTGTAGTTTTTGTTCTACCAACATTATAATATAAGACACAACAGACTGACCTGTTCTGGTTTGTACAGGCAGACCCCCCCCAGCAAACAGGCCCAGGGCCCAATAGGGACCAGTAGGAGCCTTAAAACATCTGTATGAAGTGACTTTTAATGTTTCTGCTGGAAGGTCAAACAACTAAAAAGAGACTCAAAACCACCACAAAGAGTCTCTGTCACTCAGTGGGTCTGGATCCTATGAGTTTGGACTCTTGTCTCATTATGTGTCTGGGCCATAAATGCAGAAACAGGCAGACTCAGTGGTTTGGACTTTAGTAACAGTGAACAGGACTGACTATAGTCCAGGTAAACATGGACCAGGCAAAGACGAGCAGGAGGCAAAGTCAGGGACTTTAACAGACAGACAGCTAATCTGAACAAACAGAAAGTCCAGAACCAGATAGAGAGTCCAGATCTACTGAACATGGCAGGAGACAGTAAGAAAGACCAAACTCAGACAGAGGACTGTGTGACTAGTTTTTATTCTGAAGTCCAAGTTATTGACATTTATGTAGTATTTTCCATAATATATTGCAGTAGTCGACTTGTATTGATGTTTCCAAATGTGTAAAGTTGTGTACAAACTGTGTCAACATCAAACAAAGTACTGGAGTCTTGTATTGAGGAAAAATGATGGGGTTGATGAAGTGAATGAAATCTCCTACGCTAACACGGTTCCTGAACGTACCATTCGCCATTGTCCTGTGTTGTGACTGGGCTGGACGGCTGTCAGTCAGTCGTGTCAGCCAATTAGAGACGTTTACGGTGACCTATCAGGTGTCGAGGTTTCTATATATTTTATTTCAGTTTCCTTATAACATGGACGTGTTGACGTTAGCCACGTTAGCTGCATAGTTAGCGCTAATGCTGCCCGGCTAACGTCCTCTGGCTCCTCACAGCCTCGTGTTTACTCTGAAACAGGAAACAGGTTGGCTGTTTGCTTTACAGGACAATTGAAAGGATCAGAGATAGTTTGTGTGCTAATTCTGTCTGGTTTACTTGGTGACAAACGTTAGTTGGTTTGCTTAAATAAATAACTACGTTACAACATAGCAGGATGCAGAATAACTTGTTATGAAGAAAACTTTTACAACATGTATATTTTTCTTGTGTATTTATGTTTTTTCTTATTTTGGTGTAAATAAAGAACATTACAGCCTGAAAACTTTCTGAATGAACCAATTGCAGATTAATCATGTATATATGCAGGTAAGATACAGTATATTATTTGATGTATTTGTACTTAGTTTGTGAGACAGCCCATCTTGTTCATTCAACTTTATGTCATCCATGAATTTGTAAAACATAAGTTTTAAACATATAGTTTCCAAAGTATTGGTAATAACAGCCTGTCAGACTTATTGATTTAATCCTCTTAGACACAAGGAGTCATAGTCAGCCTGATACATTTTGAAAGTCTTCTGTGACACATTCAAACACATGTTCCAGCCCCAGGTGCTCACCATGATGGTAGGTCTGGAAACTGTTGAGCTGTCCTGTGACCTGGTTAGGAAAAGGTAAGTTTATTACCCAGACAATAACATTAGTAACTAGCAGCCAAACACACCTGGTCTGTCTCTGTAGCAACAGTTCAACAGTATGTGTCAACAGTAATGTAGGTACTTTCATTAACTAGCACTTGTCCTCCAGTATCTATATTTTTTATCTCTTTACAACTGACAGATTAATAAAACACATATCATTAAAACATGTGACTAGTAAACCCAAATAGGAAAATCATCCATCTTCTGTGCATGTTGTTGCTATTATATTTACTCTGTTTATTCAACTTGTGCTCATAAAGACCAACTAGCAGTCTAATAATAATGTAGTCCCATTTTTATTAAACACAATCATGAAATATTATCAAACATGGTAAAACAAAATGTTAACTAACCATAGAGCAGCCATTATGTGTCGGTCAGGCAGGTGCACTTACCACAAATTGATTCAACATGTTGATATTGGGATTAAAGAAAGCAGCATCAGGATTTTGGGTCTGCGTATACGCAGAACCGCTAAGTCGTGCATCTGGATAGGCAGCATTTAATTTCTAGTTGTATCATATTTACACACTGATCATTTGTTTTGTATGTGAAACTGAATATGTAACATAAGTGGTAACAATAACTGTCTGATGAACGTGATGAAGTAATAATATTATAGTATAATCTAGGAAAAATACTATGACAAGTATCTCAAATGTCTTCAGCTCATTCAAATGTTCTATCCCTGATGATGGTCAGTACCTGTGACCTGCAGAATCATCCACTTTGCTGCATCAACCAAGGACCTGTTTGGATATTTTAGTTCAAATATCGACACAAAACACAAAACCTGGCACCGTGAGAGTCTGACTCTGATAAAACTCCAACCTGAGCAGCAACATCCAGATTTAAACTGGCACATTTAGTCAGGACACATCAGGGGGTGGAGCCAAAACGAAGGACTGGTCCCTGTTCAACACAGGAACCAAAACCATCCTGAGTCTCAGCAGATTCTACAACACATATTCATTAACTGAGGAATAACTACGATCTAACAGACAAATGAATTAATGATCAAATGACTTTTTGAATACAAAGTCTGGATGAAGCTGATCTCACAGGCTGAATTTCCTGCTTGTCTTGTTGTAATAAACTGGACTTAGTCTTTTCTGTGTCGGTGACGTTGGCTGGTTTTAGCCGAGGCTGCTCAGTGTCAGTTCAAATGACAACTGGGGTTTGCTCATGAGATGGAACAGGACGATTCTTCTGTGATCAGAAGTTTCTCCCTCAGTTCATTCATCTCTTTTTCATGTTTCTTCTCCAGCTTATCCAGATGTTCTCTGGCAGCATCTGGGTCTTTGTTCTCATGTTTCTGTTTCAGTTTATTCATCTGTTTTTCATGTTTCTTCTGCAACTGATCAAGTTTTTCTCTTTCATTTCTTTTGTTTTCTGCCAAAAGTTTCTGCTTGAGTTCACTCAGTTGTTGTTCATGTTGTTTCTGTAATTTTGTCTCTTGTTCTTTCTGATTTTGTTGATGTTCAGCCAAAAGTTTCAGTTTCAGTTCATTCTTCCCTTGGAACTGTTTCATTGACAGCTTCTTCCTTCTTATCCACTGATCACCTTTGTCTTTGGTTGAAAGCTCAGCATTTATTTCTTTGTTTTCTTGTTTGTGTTTTTCATCTAATTTATTCATTTCTTCTTTCTCTTTTCTTTTGTTCTCAGCAGAAATCTCTTTTCTAAGGTCCTCCATCTCTTTTTTCTGTTTTTCCTGCATTTTCCTTATTTTCTCCCTGTTTTTCTTCTTCTGGGTCAGAAGCAGAACTACGAGGTCAGACATCTCTCCTTTGTGTTTGTCCTGCAGTTCGTCCATTTCTTGCTTCAGATTTTTTTCTTTGTGTGCTGACAGATCTGTTAACCTCTGATACTCCACCTGCTTCTCCTTTATTTCGTTCTCATGATGTTCTCTCAGGTTCTTCACTTCCTCCAGGTGTTTTTCAATCAAAGCTGCAAAATCATTTTCCATTTTTTCTCTGAATTCATTAAACTCTTCAGCTTGTTTTCTGGCCTCGTCTTTGTATCTTTTCTCCATTTCCTCCATTTGTTTTTTATATTTCTCCTCTAACTCTCTCCGCTCCTTCTCTTCCTCTTCCCTTTTCTTTCCTTCTTCTTCTTCTCTTTTCTTTTCTGATTTTTCTTTTTCCTCATTATATTTTTCCTGGAGCTTCCTGGATGTCTCTTGTTTCTGTTCATCTTCGTGTTTCCACGTGTCCCACAATTCCTTTCTTTCCCTCTCCCAGGCCATTTGTTGTTTTCTCATCTGTTCTTTAGTTTCCTCCAGTTTTCTGTCAATAGTTTCCTTTGATTCTGATTCTGATTTCATTTTTTCTTTCAAATGTTCAAGTTTCTGTTCCCACTCCTGTCGCTGAATTTCTTCCTGCAGTTTCCTCTTCCTGTCTTCTTCTTCTCTCTTTTCCTTTTCTTTCTTTCTCTCCTCATGTTCCTTCTTGATGTTTTCCTCCTTTTCTTTAAGCTGTTTTTCTCTCAGTTTTCTCTCCTTTTCAGTTTCCTCCCTCTGTTCTTCCATTCTTCTTTTCATTTCTTCCATTTCTTCCTCATGTTTTCTCTCTAGTTCCTCCCTCTCTCTCCTCATCTCTTCTTCCTTCTCCTTCAGGATTCTCTCCATTTCTTTCTTTATCGCTGCTTCAGCCTCTTGCAGCATCTCGTTGGTGTAGCAGCTGCCTCCATTTTCCTTCACCATGGTGTCGATCTTGTTGATCAGTTCACTGACTTGTGTCTGGTTTTGTTGATCATAGTTATTAAACACATGGTATCTTCCTCCACAGTCTCTGATCAGTTTCTTAAAGGAATCATCACATCCTGTTTCTATATATTCTTCAATGGACAGTTTGTCATGTTCCAGGTCGTCTCCTCTGGTGAACAGAATGATGGTGAATTTTCCTGAATTCTTCCCAAAACCTTCCTTGATGAGTTTTAACGTCTCCTTCTCCTCTGGTGTGAGTCGGCCGATCTGTAACACCAGCAGGAAGACATGTGGACCTGGAGCCAGAAGGCTGATGCATTTCACCATCTCCTCATTAACTTCTTCATGGGACAAACCTGTGTCAAACAGACCAGGAGTATCGACCACAACCACAGGACGACCGTTCACTTGACTCTTTGCTTTATGACAATATTTGGTGACTGATGTTTGGAAAGCTGCAGCTCTAAACTCTTCCCTTCCTAGAATAGTGTTTCCTGAAGAGCTCTTTCCAGTTCCAGTCTTCCCTATCAGAACAATCCTGAGACAGTCTGGACTCTGCTTCTCTTCTTCACCTGCAACATCAGAACAACCAGAATTACACCCATATTACTGTGCTCCAGCTATAATCAGGACATGATTCAATACACAGAATATCCATAGACTTGTTTAGGTACTCACCTGTGACCTTGCTCTTCCTTTGTAGCTTCTCAAGTTTACTCTGCAGCTTGTTGATATATTTCTCCTGCTGTATGACTTTATCAATTTGGGCCTGCATGAATGTTCCCACTGTATAGCAGCCTGGTTTGTCCTTGTTCAGTCTCATTGTGTCCACAGTGTCCAACAGCTCAGAGACCTGCTGCTTGTCCCTGATGTTGAGAACAACAGATCTTCCTCCACAGCTCTGACAGAGCTCCTGGATGTCTCTGTTCCCTCTGACAAAGTTAACAACAGCTGGAGCTGTAGGATCTGACTCCACAGTGAACAGGATCATGGTGAAGTCATTGACTCGAGAGCTGAACGTGTTCTGGATGGACTTTAACTCTCCCTTGTCTTCATCAGTGAGGGGACCCGCAGGTAGGACCAGGATGAAGGCATGGACGCCCTCAGGATCACAGAGGGAGATACACCTGAGTGATTCCTCCATCACTGCCTCCTGAGGTTTTCCATCCAAGGCAGGCAGCTCCACCAGGGAAACCCAACGTCCACACACCTCTGCCTGCTTTTTAACACACTCTGAGGAGTTGGACACTGGATGAAGCTCTGTCTGACCTAAGATGGTTTTGGCTGCTGAGGTCTTCCCTGCTCCTCTCCTCCCAAACAGAACCAGGTTTAAACCAGACTTTGGTCTTATGGTCTGTTCAGTGAATGTGATGAAGGCTCCTCTGTTTTCATGCACCATGTTCTCCATCTTCCTCATTAAGGAGTTCCGGTTCTCTTCAGACATCCTGTAGTGTCGTCCTCCACAGTCTCTAAGGAGTTCACTGAAACTCGGTCCAGTTTCCTCATGTGAGCTGACGACCAATGAGTGTTTCAAAGCATCTGGACCAAACAGACTCAGGATGAACTTCAGTGAGTTTCTGTTCTCCTCAGTGAAATCAGAAGGTTTCACCAACAGCAGCAGAACATTTGGACCAGGTGAACAAAGAGTCACACATCTCTTCACTTCTGTTCTCTGGTTCTCCTCAGTCAGACTGAAAACATCTGGAGCTTTCACCACAGTTACTGGTTTTCCTCCCCACTCTCCACAGGAAGCCACCCTCTGTCTGGTTGCTGAAAGTATTTGGTGATGAAAAACTTGGTCCCTGATCATGAAGTTGCCAAGTTTTGTCTTCTTGTCGTCACTTTTCCCCAACAGCACAATCCTGAGTGGAGGAGCTATAACACAACAGAGAGAAAGATGAAATGATCCAAAGGATCTGGATGTTTCAGTGATCACACATGGACAAACATCAGAGGCTCAAATCTCTGCACTTCACTCCCATGAGGAGATCTCTGCAGTCACCTGTGGCCTCAGGATCTGTCCTGCAATTCATAGGGTCAACATTTGGTTCAAAGGTCAAGGGTCACCCAGGGCTCACACTTAAAGCTGCATTTGAAGCTGCAGTGATGAGTTTACTTACTGGGAGATGGAGGTTTAATCCCAGACATCATTGTTTGTGGACTGAGTAGTGAAAGTGCACGGAGCCCTGTGAAAAGATCACATCACCATCTCCATGTTAATGTTGTAATTGAACCAGTGAAGCTTTGGTTACCTTGTCTCTTCATCACCTTGTCAGATTTGTTTCTACACTTACCAGCAGCTTTAACAGCATCTATGATAGAAGTCTGTGTTTCTGGTTGTTTCACACTTTGACGATCAGATGGTGAAGTTTCTGCTGGGTCCTTAAACACATCACAGCTCAGATGTTCTCCACTGTTCTTCTTCACAATCTGACCCAGTCGTGTTAACAGCTCTGGCAGTTCAAGATTCTTCAGCTCCAATTTTCTGTATCTGCACATTCTGATCAGGTCTTTTAATGGTGGATGCTGCCTGTACTTTTCCATGGACCCTGAACTCTCCTCTCTGGGTGTTGATATCAGAATCAATGAATGATTAAATGATCGATCACTGAAGAGTTCCAGGACTCTGCAGAGTCTCAGTCTGAGTTCCTCAGTGAAGTCTTCAGGCTGTAGAACCAGCAGGAACACATGAGGTCCAGGATCAGAGAGTCTCACACAGTTTCCTACATGTTGTGTCAGTTTGTGTTGGGAGATGTGAGGATGCAGCAGATCTGGGGTGTTGATGAGAACTACTTCTTTCTCCTTCACCTGTCCTCTGACTCTCTGACAGGTGTCTGGTTCTTCCTCAGGGTTGGACTGAGTCTGTCCCAGTATGAGGTTCCCCACTGAGCTCCTGTCAGACCAGCTGTTCCCCAGTAGAACCAGCCTCAGCTCTGACACTGGAATGAAAACACTCAGTGTTGATTTAATCCAAAACAACAAACTGAAATTGATTTACAACCATCTTTCTAATGTGGACATGGAGAGAATGACTAGATTAAAATTGAACTGATGTTGAAAATCTTCAACTTATAAAATGTAATTTAAATATTAGGTGATTAGTTTTATTATCAATAATTCCAGTTCATTTCAATCAGACATATTTCCCATAAATGTGTCTCTTGCAGTTTTATGGTCCCAGTAAAGATCATTCTGTGGAAGTCCTTGTTTCTTCAAATCTCTTGAACAGTCCAAAGTTAACACAATGTCCCAGGTTAAAATGATCCAGAATCATTGTAATTTTCTCCTTCTGCCCTTTATCTTTGTTGTTAGCAGGTAATTAAATCAATAAATTGCTGGTAATTCAGATCTTAACACATCACAATGTTTTATGACCCAGTTCATTTTGACTCACTGTGAGGTGGCAGGCGACGAACGCTGTTTCTGCGCTTCAGTGGTCGCACATCACCTGTGACTGTGGAGGAAACATGACAAATCAGTCATTAATTACATTTCAATGATTGTGGATAAGTTTTCAGTTTTTCATCAATAATAGGTTTTAATTTTGCTTTAAAATTTACTCATAATTTAGTTTATTCTTTGACAGCAACTGTGAAAGCAAACAGTTTTGCTCTTGGATCAATAAAGTTTGAACATTGAAAAATAATTTAAACTTACAAAACTTAACTCTCTTATTAAATGATGATCATTTTTGTGTCATAACTTTTCATTTCAAATTCTTTTTGTCAATGTCTTAAATATTATTTATTGAACAGCAGATCAGCCGTTGACTCGATGTGACGTCTGTTTCTTCATTATGTTGTAAACAAAAGTCTAAAAACATTGTTCAGAGCTGTTCCAGAGACAGAGGAAGATGATTGACTGAACCATGAAACACAGTGAAGGTGCCAACCAGCAGGACTCAAAGACCCAACATGAGGAACCTGAATAATTAATGTCTCGTCTGTGATGAGTCTCAGTGGACTCACCTGGTGCTGCAGCTGCCATGATGTCTCTCTGCTGGAAACACTGATTCACCTGGAGGGAAGAATCAGAGCAACTCAGCTTCTTTTACAGTGAAGCCTCTTATTGACTCACCACAGAATTCATTCATCAATAGGTGTGATGGTCTGTGGAAACCAGTGAGTCCTGACCTGTGTCTGTGCTTCTGCACCGTGTCCTCTGATCTCAGCAACTGTCCTGGATCATCTGAGCATCATCACCCCAATAAGAACAAGAAGAAACTCATCAGGACACAGTCACAGTCCAGTTAGGGTCCAGTTGGCTAAACCAGGTGAGAACCTGCATGTTTAAAATAAAAACGTACAAAGAAAAGTTGATTATTCAGTTTAACGACAGACTGAAACAGCTTCAAGCTACAAACAGTGAATCTTCAGTTTCCTGCTTTATCAAAGTCCTGAACATTGAAGTGTCGCTGTGTCTCAGTCGGTGTCAGGTGTTGATTCATAACAACCTGTTTCACCTGACACTCACTCACCTGATGACCAGGGGTCGATGAGGACCAAACACAATCAATAATCAATTTTCAGTCGTTCCTGCTTCTTTAACTTCAGATCGTTTCTGTTGGTTTTACTGAAGTTAACGCAACAAGTAAAGACAAGTGAGACAAACAGAGACAACACCTGTGTCAGCCTGGGACAGGTGAAAGTGAAAGAATGCAGGGTGCGTTCACATGCTTCAAAATGTGTGGGAAAAACCAACACAAGTTATTTATTAATGGAAAAATGATTTTCATTCATTCAGTCAAGAGCCTGTTTCAAATGTGCTGCAGGAGCTTTATATATTTATTCTATACAATGAAGAGTCTCACACACACTTTAGTGTTTGAAACTCAACATATTTGATCATGTTCACTGACTTTCATTGTTAGACTCCCCTGATGTGCAGATTAAGTATAAGATGACACTTTGTTAGTCCCATAATGAGAAAATTCAAGAATACAACAGCAGCATTACTGTATTTACACACGTATATACAATATATGATACAATAAAAATACAATTAAATATATAATAAAACAGAAAATCTATGATAAATCACAGAAACAGGATTTAGAACAAACTGCTCAAATTCAGTGCAGCACGGTGCTTTAGTGGTTAGCACTGTTGCCTCACAGCAAGAAGGTTCCTGGCTTGAAACCCATCAGGGGCCTTTCTGTGTGGAGTCTGCATGTTCTCCCTGTGCTTGTGTGGGTTTTCTCCAGGTCCTCTGGTTTCCTCCCACAGTCCAAAAACATGTATGTCAGGTTGATTGGTGACTCTAAATTGCCCATAGGAGTGAGTGTGAGTGTGTGAGGTTGTTTGTCTCTACGTGGCCCTGTGATGGACTGGGGACCTGTCCAGGGTGTACCCCTGCCTTTCACCCAGAGAGAGCTGGGATAGGCTCCAGCAGATCCCTGTGTAAAGACTCACCAACCAGACTGGAAGCACCAACTGTAAAACAGTTTTTCTGTCCATGACAAATTTCATGTTGTGATTTTTGTTACTGTGAATGACTGAGTGTTTGAAATGAGCCTATAAAACTGCACAGTGAGCAAAAAGTTGAGCAGCAGCACAAAGATCCACAAAGTGGATCAGCAGCTCTGAAACACCTGGACCCTCAGAGTCCACAGTCTGCTCCCAATCAGCACATCGAGCACTTTCCTCTGTAGAAACAGGCTGAACGGCTGATTAGACGACTGAACACAGCTGTGACACACGTCTGCCTGAAACATCACTAAAATCCACTTTCTCTGCTCTTCTAGGAGCCACCAGTCTCTTTGTTGGTTCACTGTGAAGGTCCCAGCACCTTCAGCCTCTTCTGTCTACACAGCACAGAGTTTGTGCACTGTGGCATTTTCTGTCAACAGCCATTTGATTGTTCACACAAGACATTGTTTTAGTTTTAAATCAAGACAGAGACTGAAGCAACAATCTTCAACAAAAATCTTGAATATGTTATGAATAATACTCTGGAACCTTTAAGTCATTTTGTCACTTTACATTTCTCTGTTTTTGTTTGTTCTCAAAATGTCTCGATGCAGCGTCTGAGAACAGCACAGACCTTTATTTGGTATATGAACTTTCTGTCCTGGGTCCATGTAATAAAACACAAACAATAAAAACTAAATATTCCACAGGAGCAACAGTTACAGTCTGTTCACGTTCACTGGCTACCAGACGTCAATGTTCGTCATTTTGTTGTATATAAGTTGGCATATGAATGTATGGAGAGGACAGAGGAGCTCAGTGCATGATGGGAAGTCCTCAGGCAGTCTAGGCCTATAGCAGCATAACTAAAGGAAGGTTCTGGGTCACCTAAGCCTTAATTATAAGCTTTATTTATTTATTTGATCATCACCAAACAGGAAATCCACGGACATGTTCTCATTTAAAAACTAGCCAAGTAGAAATAACTTGGACATGTTTGGAAGCAGACTGGCCAGTCCCACTGCATTCCACAGGACGCTCCTCAACCTTAATGAGTCCAACCAGTTGTTTCTTTGTTATGTCAATTACTGATGACTTTCAGGTAAATTCTATTTAAGTAAAAAGTAGCTTGTGTTTCAAATTTACTCAGAGTAAAACCTCCTTACTTACTTTTTACCAGCAGGGGTTTTGCTTGTAGCTGCAGATCCACCTCACGCATGTGATGGATGTTTAAAGTCTGGATTCTTCACAGTGCAGGACTCAGGAAAACAAGTCCAGCCAGACTCAGTGTGTATCACATAAGACAAATGTGTATAAGCTTTAGCAAATTTTCTGCAGGACAGGTGTGGAATGTGTAGACAAGTATGGAAATGTATTCTGACATTTTTAAATAAGTCTGGAAAAACAAAGCAAGGTAGCTTTGGGCACTGTTTCCATTTGTGTCATTCACACGTCATACTAATTCATTTTAAATCTCATTTCACACTTTACTTAAAATTACTTTAAAGATCATGCCACTGTAATGCAAAAGGCTTTATGTTTCTATATGTTACTTTTTTTGAACAATTGTTTTTTTCTTTAGTGTGTTTTAAACTTTGTCAAGTTATCTGGAGAGTCATAGGTTTATCATCACCTCAGTACAGAAAGCTGGAGTCACAGGTTTTTCTGGATACCTGGAGATCACAAGTTTATTCTGACACCAAGTTCAGTCAGCAAAGACAGAAAACAGAGACTTGACTGTGTTTCTTAGATCAAGCTAGTGCCTTTGGCTCTGTACCCCATAGCTCACTGTGGGAACTACTGGATTTAATCATTCACTGATTTTGTTCTTTAACTGGTTTTGGTCGAGTTTACTCACCAGCTGTGGCAGTTTGTTTGCAGGAGCCTGTTGATACTAAAGATCAACAGGACAGAGTTTCTGTTAATGCGCTAAAAACAGACTCAGTGTCTGATCCGACTACAAACTGCACAATCTCTTGTTTTGTTGTCATCGTCAACTTTACTCCTGAACTACTTCTTCTTCTCTGGTGTTTAAAGGACCAGTAGGAGCCTTAAAACATCTGTATGAAGTGACTTTTAATGTTTCTGCTGGAAGGTCAAACAACTAAAAAGAGACACAAAACCACCACAAAGAGTCTCTGTCACTCAGTGGGTCTGGATCCTATGAGTTTGGACTCTTGTCTCATTATGTGTCTGGGCCATAAATGCAGAAACAGGCAGACTCAGTGGTTTGGACTTTAGTAACAGTGAACAGGACTGACTGTAGTCCAGGCAAACATACTGAGAAAGACCAGGCAAAGACGAGCAGGAGGCAAAGTCAGAGACTTTAACAGACAGACAGCTAATCTGAACAAACAGAAAGTCCAGAACCAGACAGAGAGTCCAGATCTACTGAACATGGCAGGAGAAAGTGAGAAAGACCAAACGCAGACAGACACAAGGAGTGTGGGACTAGTTTTTATTTTATGTGTCTCCTTCTGAAGTCCAAGCTATTGACATTTATGTAGTATTTTCCATAATATATTGCAGTAGTTGACTTGTACTGATGTTTCCAAATGTGTAATGTTGTGTACAAACTGTGTCAAAATCACACAAAGTACTGGAGTCTTGTATTGAGGAAAAATGATGGGGTTGATGAAGTGTTCACGTCAACACGTTTATGGACATTTGTTGGACTGAGAGAGATTTTAGGAGCAGCACGAGCTCTTTTCTGGCGGGAATTCCCCCTAACGGACAGGGCGAGCTGCTGCTAGCTAACATTAGCTCGGCGTGTTAGCAGCAGCTCCTGAGCGAGTATGGCCGCTGAGTTTGATACGGATACTTTATGGACATTTACAGGTTAGAAAGGTGTTTTTACTGTCTGGGAATGTTTCAGTAGTCTGCTTCGGATGCTGCCGCAGTGAAGGTCAGGACTTCCCGCCGCCAGAGGAGTCTGCTGGATGTCCGGGCCGTGTTTCTCCAGCACACCTGTGGGGGCAGAGATGCGCCGCCTCCTTTATTGACTTTTTGCTGTTTTTTTGGAGACAAGTCGTGAAACGAGCGGTTTTCCACTTCCTGCTCTTGTCTACGTAGACTGGAGGCGAGTCCCTCCTCTGGCTCTGCCCAAACTCCGCTGTCCGCCATTACTGGACCCTGGCTCCGGCACCGAGAGGATGAACCCAGAGGAGACGAGCTGAGCCCAGAAGCTGCTCTGGTGTCGACTGTAACAACAGGAGTCTGTTCTCAGTGACAGCGGTGAGTTTCTATATATTTTATTTCAGTTTCTATATATTTTATTTCAGTTTCCTTATAACATGGACGTGTTGACGTTAGCCACGTTAGCTGCATAGTTAGCGCTAATGCTGCCCGGCTAACGTCCTCTGGCTCCTCACAGCCTCGTGTTTACTCTGAAACAGGAAACAGGTTGGCTGTTTGCTTTACAGGACAATTGAAAGGATCAGAGATAGTTTGTGTGCTAATTCTGTCTTATTTTGTCATCAAAAGATGAATATGAGACAAGAGATCAACATCAGCTTTTATTTCCAGGTGTTTACATCTGGATCTGATACACTATTTAGAAGTTTGCATTATTTGTAACTACTGATGGCAACATGAAGCTTCATGAAGCCTTGAAGGCAATTGGTTCACAAAATGCTTCATTTCTCGAGGCTTCATGCACACACAAACCCCCCTGCTGGTCAAAGACTGTAAGACAGGCAGATGTGTTCGTAGTCATTTTATCTGTGTGATACTCTCAAAGCTGTCTGCCACAGTTTGAACACGGGAATAATGAACAGCCAGGAACAACAAATAAATACATTTTCATTTAACTATGCATTTTTCTCTTGCGAGCACAAGATGATAACCCATTCTAACCACGTGTTTTTGTCTCTCCTTATTAACGTGCTTGTGATTGTTTGTAAATAGTTTGCATTAGAGTTTCCTGGCTGATACAGTCTAATCGATGTTGTGTGGTAGTAGTACACACACCAAAGACAACCTCCTCCTTCACATCAGCATTTGAAAAAGTCATATTGTACTGACAGGGACAATTATGTTTTCAGACTGTGGCACTGAATGTGCTTGTGAACATACAAGGGCAGTGAAGGTGCTTGTGCAACTGATGTAGAGAGACACTTCATTCATTTTTATTTAAAAACAGTATTTGTTCAACAGTGTTTGAAATGAGTTCTCCGGCTTTGTGGAGATTCCATGGGCTTTATATCTGTCAATACATTGTGCCAAAATTTGAACCGATTCATGAACTGCTACGTCAGCGAGGCTTTAAACACATCGATGACGTCACTCACAGTGAACAATACAAGCCTCGATACACACTTCACTAAACGCTTCCTGGATTTCTCGACACACGCTTTGAAGCATCTGCACAGCACGTCCCATCACTATTTGTAACAGAAAACCAAATGTTTAGGTGAGCAGAAGTATTGGAACAGATGGACTTAAAATAGATTGGCGTGAATAAGACTTAATATTTAGTTGCAAATCCTTAATCCTTTATAAATCCTTAATGCTAAATCCTTTGCAATAACTGCATCAAGCCTGTGACCCACTGACATCACCAAACGTCTACATTCTTCTTTTGTGATGCTTTTACCACAGCCTCTTTCAGTTGTTGGTTTTGGGGGTTTACTCCCTTCAGTCTCCTCTTTAGCAGGTAAAACGCTGCTCTGTGGAGTTTAAGTCTGGAGACTGATTTGGCCAGTCTACAACCTTCCACTTCTTGCCCCTGATCAACTCCTTTATTGTTTTGACAGTGTGTTTTGGGTCATTATGTTGCTGCATGATGAAGGATCTCCAATCACTTTGGTTCCATCTTTCTTTAAATTGGCAGACAAAATGTTTCTGTAGACGTCTGAGTTCATTTTGCTGCTGCCATCATGTTTTACATCATTAATGAAGATTAATGAGCTCGTCCCCGAAGAAGCCAGGACATTCCCTCCACTGTGTTTCACAGATGAGCTTGTACATTTACCTGTGTATTACCTTTCTTTCTCCAAACTTTAGCCTTTCCATCACTTTGGTAAAGTTTCATCTTTGTCTCATCAGTCAATAAAACCTTGTCCCAGAATTTCTGAAACTAAGCGTAGACATTCAGCATTATTTACTGTTTGAATAGTCAATAGTCATAGTCAGAAATAGGACACACCTGGGCAACAAAACACACCTGTCAGTCTCATCTTCCAATACTTTACTCACCTAAAAATGTGGTGTTCTATTACAAATGCAATGTTCTAAGTTGTGTATCAGATCCAGATGTAAACACCTGGAAATAGAAGCTGAAGTGTTGATCTCTTGTCTCATATTCAACTTTTGATGTCAAACCCAAATGTTTATCGACAGCAAAAATAAAGGAATAGGCCTCACTGTTCCAATACTTTTGAAGGGGAGTGTATAACCACAGTGTATTTTAAGTGTTTTCTAGACATTAACTCTGCTTTAACTGTACAGTATGTTTTGCAGTTGTTTGAATTATTGTATTTGTTGGTGTGAGGGAGTCTTCAGTTTATTTTCTGGTGAAGAAATGTAAGATATTGGTGAGTGTCCTCAGTAACATCAGTATTTTAAGATCCAGGAAATGAGCAGCTGAAAGTTGTTTCAGACGAGTCTCCTGTGCAGGTAGAAACCGAACTGAGCTCTCACTGACTTCAGCATTAACACCAGGAGAAACAAAGACACCAGATACATCTGACTTATGTGTTAGGGTTATACGTTGGAAGGCATCTCTTCTCATTTAATGTGGAACAAAACAAACATGAGAAACATAAATGTCTAAAATGTCATTTTAATCACTGATTTATTGAGTTATTTGTTTGTTTCATATTTAAAATTTGTTGTAAACAGAATGAATGCTTTTTAAATATTTAATCTATATTACAAACATCAATTTCTTTCTCATATTACAGAGAATCATTTTTGAGGGAAATACACAAATACATGAACAAAAATGCAAACACTCCTAAAAAAAATAAAAAACACATTTTATTATTATTAGGAACCCCTGCATCAGACCTGGTCGCTTTATTAGGAACTCCTGTGTAGGACTGAAGAAACACATGTGAAACTGTCCAACATTCAGTAACCAAAGAATGTCATAAACCAACGCGACCATGACTCTTCAGTCACAAATTGTTGCATCAAGTCACTTATTTCTTTTTGATGTGTTTCCTGGAGCTTCTTCTTTTCTTCCTCATTTTTCACAGCCTTCATTTGCTTTTCCTGTTTATCCAGTAACGTGATGATTCTTTTCAGATATTCTTTCTTTGTTGTTTCATCTAAAAACATCATTTGTTTTTTATTCTGGACTGAAAGTGCTGTCAAGATGTCACACTGCTCTTTCACTAGTTTCTCATGTTCTTCCCTCTGAGCTGCTAATTCATTTGTCATTTTCTCTTTGAATCCATTGAACTCTTCAGCTTTCTGTCGGGCCTCCTCCTCATACGTCGTCTTTAAATTCTCCATTTTTTTCTGATGATTCTTCTCCAACTCTTTTCTCTCTTTCTCCTCTTGTTCTCTTCTGACTCGATCTTCTTTTCTTTTCTTTTCATATTTCTCTCTTTCCTCCTCATATTCTTCCTGGAGCTTTTTAAGTCTTTCTCGTTCCTCCTGTCGTCTCTGTTCTTCTTCTTGGTTTCGTCTGTCCCACCACTCTTTTTGTTTCTTCTCCCAGTTCTCTCGTTCTTTTCTCATCTCTTCTCTGTTCTGCTCCAGTTTTCTGTCAATAGTTTCTTTTTCCTCTGATTCTGATTTGATCTTTTTTGTCAAAGCTTCAATTTTCTGTTTCCACTCCTGTCGCTGAATTTCTTCCTGCTGTTTCCTCTTCCTGTCTTCTTCTTCTCTCTTTTCCTTTTCTTTCTTTCTCTCCTCATGTTCCTTCTTGATGTTTTCCTCCTTTTCTTTAAGTTGTTTTTCTCTCTGTTTTCTCTCCTTTTCAGTTTCCTCCCTCTGTTCTTCCATTCTTCTTTTCATTTCTTCCATTTCTTCCTCATGTTTTCTCTCTAGTTCCTCCCTCTCTCTCCTCATCTCTTCTTCCTTCTCCTTCAGGATTCTCTCCATTTCTTTCTTTATCGCTGCTTCAGCCTCTTGCAGCATCTCGTTGGTGTAGCAGCTGCCTCCATTTTCCTTCACCATGGTGTCGATCTTGTTGATCAGTTCACTGACTTGTGTCTGGTTTTGTTGATCATAGTTATTAAACACATGGTATCTTCCTCCACAGTCTCTGATCAGTTTCTTAAAGGAAGCATCACATTCTGTTTCTATATATTCTTTAATGGACAGTTTGTCATGTTCCAGTTCATCTCCTCCAGTTAAAAGAATGATGGTGAATTTTTCTGAATTCTTCCCAAAACCTTCCTTGATGAGTTTTAGCGTCTCCTTCTCCTCTGGTGTGAGTCGGCCGATCTGTAACACCAGCAGGAAGACATGTGGACCTGGAGCCAGAAGACTGATGCATTTCACCATCTCCTCATTAACTTCTTCATGGGACAAACCTGTGTCAAACAGACCAGGAGTATCGACCACAACCACAGGACGACCGTTCACTTCACTCTTTGCTTTCTGACAATATTTGGTGACTGATGTTTGACTGGATTTGGCTCTAAACTCCTTCCTTCCTAGAATAGTGTTTCCTGAAGAGCTCTTTCCACAGCCAGTCTTCCCTATCAGAACAATCCTGAGACAGTCTGGACTCTGCTTCTCTTCTTTACTCTGCAGCTTGTTGATATATTTCTCCTGCTGTATGACTTTATCAATTTGGGCCTGCATGAATGTTCCCACTGTATAGCAGCCTGGTTTGTCCTTGTTCAGTCTCATTGTGTCCACAGTGTCCAACAGCTCAGAGACCTGCTGCTTGTCCCTGATGTTGAGAACAACAGATCTTCCTCCACAGCTCTGACAGAGCTCCTGGGTGTCTCTGTTCTCTCTGTCAAAGTTAACAACAACTGGAGCTGTAGGATCTGACTCCACAGTGAACAGGATCATGGTGAAGTCATTGACTCGAGAGCTGAACGTGTTCTGGATGGTCTTTAACTCTCCCTTGTCTTCATCAGTGAGGGGACCCACAGGTAGGACCAGGATGAAGGCATGGACGCCCTCAGGATCACAGAGGGAGATACACCTGAGTGATTCCTCCATCACTGCCTCCTGAGGTTTTCCATCCAAGGCAGGCAGCTCCACCAGGGAAACCCAACGTCCACACACCTCTGCCTGCTTTTTAACACACTCTGAGGAGCTGGACACTGGATGAAGCTCTGTCTGACCTAAGATGGTTTTGGCTGCTGAGGTCTTCCCTGCTCCTCTTCTCCCAAACAGAACCAGGTTCAGAGGGGGTTTGGACCAGTTCATCCCTGTCATGGGATCAATGTCTTCAGTTAAAGTTAGACACCGTCCTCTGTTGTCTCTCACTATATTTTCTATTTTTTGCATTAACTCTTGTAGGTCACTGTCTGAAAAATGCTTTTTGTCCAGATTGACTCTGTGCAGCCTTTGTTTGCAGTCCTGGATGAGGTTTTTCACTGAGGAACTCTGTCCCTCTTCATTTTGCATCATGACGACCAGTGAGTGTTTCAAAGCATCTGGACCAAACAGACTCAGGATGAACTTCAGTGAGTTTCTGTTCTCCTCAGTGAAATCAGAAGGTTTCACCAACAGCAGCAGAACATTTGGACCAGGTGAACAAAGAGTCACACATCTCTTCATCTCTGCTCTCACTGCTTCTACAGTCAGACTGAAAACATCTGGAGTTTTCACCACAGTTACTGGTTTTCCTCTCCACTGTCTACAGGCGACCTGAGACTGTTTCCATGAAAAGAATTTTGGGACAGAAAACTCTTTTTTCTGGATGATGAAGTTTCCAAGGGCTGTTTTCTTGTCCTCACTTCCAAACAACACAATCCTCAGATGATGTGCTGCAAAATAAATAAAGATAATAAAGATAAACATAACATGACCAAATTTCTACTTTACTGGTATTTTCAATAAGTGTATTCCTATCATTCACAGTCCATTGGCCTCATTTAATTACAGCATTCCACATTTTGTGTTGAGTAGAACTAATAGCAGTGATCAGTCTGTTTGTTTCACTCTACAGTGTTAAATTTCAACTTTCACACAACCTTTTCTTCTTTGGTCTGTCTATAGATCTTGATGACACAGGACTGCTGGCTGTCATCAAGTTTGATCTGTTGGGATGTAAATCAGTTTTTGTAGCTGTGCTGTTATTACCTTTGAATATCATCTGACTCTCCTCATCTCCTACCTCTATAACCACATTACCCAGTTCAGTATGCAGACCTTAACCTTGACTCAGCCCAATGTTTACTTACACTGGTCTCCAGCACCAATTTTCATCCTGGGTGTCAATGCTGTGAATCAATAACAAATATCAATACACAAATATCACCACACTGTGATTATTGATAATGAACTAAATCACATGTCACTTTACCAACATCTTTACCTTCAACCATGACAGTTTCCTTTGGTGTTGGAGCTGGAGGATCATCAGGTGAAGTTATTGTTGTGTCCTTAAACACATCATAGCTCAGATGTTCTCCACTGTTCTCCTTCACAATCTGACCCAGTTGTTTTAACAGCTCTGGAAGCTCAAGGTTCTTCAGCTCCAAGTGTCTGTATCTGCACTTTCTGATCAGGTCTTTTAATGGTGGATGCTGCCTGTACTGTTCCATGGACCCTGAACTCTCCTCTCTGGGTGTTGATATCAGAACCAATGACTGATCAAATGATCGATCACTGAAGAGTTCAAGGATTCTGCAGAGTTTCACTCTGTGTTCCTCAGTGAAGTCTTCAGGCTGTAGAACCAGCAGGAACACATGAGGTCCAGGATCAGAGAGTCTCACACAGTTTCCTACATGTTGTGTCAGTTTGTGTTGGGAGATGTGAGGATGCAGCAGATCTGGGGTGTTGATGAGAACTACTTCTTTCTCCTCCACCTGTCCTCTGACTCTCTGACAGGTGTCTGGTTCTTCCTCAGGGTTGGTCTGAGTCTGTCCCAGTATGAGGTTCCCCACTGAGCTCCTTTCAGACCAGCTGTTCCCCAGTAGAACCAGCCTCAGCTCTGACACTGGAATGACAGTAATTAGTGGAAACAAAGCAAAGCTGAACCTTTGAAAAGACCCATTTACTTTCTAATTCAGAACTAGAGGAATTAATTAAAGTTTTTAAACTCTATATATAATGAAACACTGTTTTACAAAACTCACTTGAAGGTGGCAGAAATCCGAAGCTGCTGCTGTGTCTCAGAGGAAACTGATGATCTGTAAGGATGAAGAAAATATAATTAAACCAACTCATGTGGCTTTTATTAATGTTGTGAACAACAGAACATCAAATGAAATAAATCCAGTTAGAAGCTGTTTTACAGTATTTGTTGGAGCCGTTTTAAAGATGATGTTTTTTTCTCTGATTTAATCAAAATGAGGTTTGGACATTTTGTTGGTCAGTTTACATGATGTCACTTGAATCTGTTGAAACCTGCAGCTGTTTGATACAAAGACCTGAACACACTGAGATTATGAGTCAGAATCATGTTGTACAGACATGAATGTGTGTTTCAGCTATGAAACCTGTTATACCCAGTGTCACACAGGTGGAAGCATCAATAACCATAAACTACTGACTGAGCGCACACCCCACCCCTGTCATTGGTCTGTACTGTCTGTGATGTTTTTAGGCTCAGAGATGTGACTGTCAGGAATAAAAAGTTGAGTTTTTCTACCTTCCACTGACCTAACAAACCATGGTGTACCATTTTCCAAGGGCTGGTGTACCACGGTGTACCATGGTTTGTTTGTGCTGCCAAAGATGTTCACTCCTGTTATACAAAATCCACTTACAGCAACTTCCTTTGACCTTTTCTGACATTGGCTTTAATTGTTTGGGGATAACTGCATCAAAACAATCATGATCATTTAGCAGAGCCTCTAACAAATAACCTGCACATCTGGTTTTGCACATCTGTGAGATAAAGCCTGAATGGACTCACCTGATGCTGCTGCCATGCTGTCAGTCTGGAGACCCAGGAGAAAGTCCTTCAGCTGCAGGAGCCTCTGACTGTTGGTTAAAAACACAGTGACGGAATTAAGATGATGTTATCTTATAGTCTAAACGTGCAGGGGGCTGGAAGCTTTGGATTTAAAAACCTCCTGCAGTCATTTATCTCCAGAGACTCTGAGAAGCTGCAGTCACACTGACATTTCCCTCAGGTTGACTAATGTCTGACCTTTGACCTTGACCCCTGCAGATAAAATCCACAGTGATTCTGTCCAGGCAGAACATGCTGATCATATAATGAACAAGTGGAAACACAAATGGTTCAGTGTCGTCTCTGTAAGTCTGAAAAACTACTTTATTACTACTTTATCTACTTTATTGTCTTTATCTTTACAACTGCAGTAAATCCAGAGTTTATTCTTGGACCTTGGACTTTAGAGTCAGGACCAAAGATGTGTCTGTTAATCCAAACCCTATACTGTCTGAAGGTGCATTCATTTGTCCTTTAGTGGATTTTCTCTTTCACAGGTTTAAAATCAGTCATAAAAGTCCTGCTCTCACCTGTTTCTCTGAATTGTTGAACAGCAGAACTTACCTGAGGTGACTGGTGCTGGTGTCGTGGACTTTTGGAGCAGTAACAGAGCTCATGCATTCATCCACTTCAGGCCTGAACAGCTGGCACACACCTGGGACAGATGTTCACCAACCAGATGTTAAAGAGCTATCAAAGTGTAGCAGTCTTCATCTCTCAGGGTTTTAGTACAGCAGAAGTATTTTCACTCACCATTTGCAGTAGCTGCTGCTGCGTCTGTCACACAGTGACGATAACTCACCTGCTCTCTGCCCAGTGGGCGGGGCATTGTGCAGGTGACGACACGGCGACATCAGTCAATGTTTAACCTGTAACCCAGGACCTGTGATCTTAAAGTCGTCACATTTAATCAACTGAACGGCAGGAAACCAACTGTTCAACCATCACTGGTTCAATATGAGTTAAAAACTAACTGGTCGACCAGCAACACCAGTAGGGGTCAGTAGTTTTACTGGTCCATGATGGATTAAATAAGAAACTCTCTGCACAGCTCATTCATGTTAATGACAACCATTTTCATGGAGCCTATGTTGACCCTTTACCTGTACAGGTGTGTTTACCCAGAACTGGTTTATGTGTGTGTGTGTGTGCATGTGTGTGTGTGTGTCAGATTTAGTTTCTCTTTGTTTCTCACCTTTGGCCTGATGCTCAGTTTCCAACAAACCAATGAATCTGCAGGTTTAATGATTGACAAAGGAGCCGTTTACTGTTTCTATCTACATGACATTGTGCAATATGTTCACACACTGTACTCAGGCCAAATACTCTCAGGCTCTAGATCCATTCAGGACCTTCCAGTTGTGATTAAACAGGAGAAAACCCCTTAGAGATCTGGCTCACTCCTGGTGCAGTGTCCAGTCTTCAGCCCTAATCCAGAACAGGAGATATCACTTCACTGTCTCTGGATACTGATTTTCGTTTTTTCTAACTTTTTAAACTCTGTTCTGCCATGGACTCGTGAGTCCACCCAGGTTCTCTGTTTCCTCTGGAAATCTGGATCTTCATCATCCACAAGTCACAGCTGCTTCATTTCATGTATTGTGCATGGACATACACGTGTTTTCCAATAAGTCAACTTGTCTTTTGCACCGTTTTCTAAAAACCAAATAAATAGGTCAGCATTAGGTCCACTAGGTCAGCGTTAGGTCCACTAGGTCTGCGTTAGGTCCACTAGGTCTGCGTTGGGTCCACTAGGTCAGCGTTGGGTCCACTAGGTCAGCGTTGGGTCCACTAGGTCAGCGTTGGGTCCACTAGGTCAGCGTTGGGTCCACTAGGTCAGCGTTAGGTCCACTAGGTCTGCGTTAGGTCCACTAGGTCAGCTATAGGTCCACTAGGTCTGCGTTAGGTCCACTAGGTCAGCGTTAGGTCCACTAGGTCTGCGTTAGGTCCACTAGGTCAGCGTTAGGTCCACTAGGTCTGCGTTAGGTCCACTAGGTCAGCGTTAGGTCCACTAGGTCAGCGTTAGGTCCACTAGGTCTGCGTTAGGTCCACTAGGTCAGCGTTAGGGCCACTAGGTCAGCGTTAGGTCCACTAGGTCTGCGTTAGGTCCACTAGGTCAGCTTTAGGTCCACTAGGTCAGCGTTAGGTCCACTAGGTCTGCGTTAGGTCGACTAGGTCTGCATTAGCAGAACTATTGAAGATCAGTTTGTATGTTTCCAGTGGTGCTGTGGCTTTGACTTTGCATAAAGAAGCACAGACAGGTCAGTTATTATGTCACAGACACGTCATGAAATACAGTTTCATTTACTAAAAAACAGACACACACAAAAATGAACTGTCTGATTAAATCATTGGTGTTTTTGTGGCTCCACGTCCTGTTAGTCCAAATTGTCTGAGTCTGCACCAGCTGCTAATAACAACAAACTCAGCCGAGTGTTTTTAACACAGTTACATTTCACATGTGTTTTGGACTTTTGGATCAAAAAGAACATTTTCAGAAACACCATAAACACTGAAGTCAGTCCGTATCAGTGAGTCCACTGTCTCTGGAAACATGCAGCTTCAGCCTGGCTCTGTAATCAGCATCACTTTGTTCAGGTGTGCAGCCCAGAGCAGGTGAGGCCAGCAGGTAATTTGACTGAGGTGTTTCCTGGTTTTTCACTAGCAACTCTGTCCCAGAGAGAGGTGCCACATTAAACTGGATCCAGCAGAGAGAACAACTGACTTGGTGGTGTGACAGACGACATCAGTGAGGTAAGAGAGCTGTGCTGTGCGTCTGCACCAAACTCCATTCAGAAATCTGATAGTTTTACCTTCCCTGTTTCTGAGCACAGGGACATACACGGTAAAACTGAATTTCAGGTGTTTTGTGTGCTCAGAGAGTCTCAAGGCAAAGTCGGCATGTTTGGATGCAACTTGGAGGAAAAGGTGGTTTGTTCTGATAGAAGCCTGATGTGATGGTCTTTTTGTTGTTCTGTGGGGAGGTTCTGTTGGATTGTATAGAACAGTGATGATTTTCAGCAGCTTTGCTCTAATTGTTTTCTCTTTAATTTGAAGGTGATGCCTTTAAATGTTTCAAGAGAAGTGAAAGCATCAGACTCATTGATGTTATGACACTTTGTCATTTTACATGGATGTTCTGTTGTTATATCGTCGCTTTGTGCTCCCTGTATCAGAGCAGGCAGTGACCTGCTGACCATAGCTCCTGACTCTGTGTCCAGTGTGGCAGCTGGTGAAGTTTTCAGGAGAAAAGATATTTGTTTTTTGGAGTCTGTTGGAAGAGCTCAGCAGGTTCCTGCCTGGTGTTTCTCAGCTGCCGAGCGGAAAACAGCTGATTTTGCATATTATTTGCCTTTTGTAAATAAAACAGACGATGCAAATTTTCATCCCGTCGGTGCCGCTAGTCCTGGAACATGATTCCAGCTGTTATTCATTCAGACGAGCACCAGCGTCCAGTTTTACATAGATCTATGCAAACCTGAGGAACAGTAACCCGAGGCAGTTCAGTACAACTGTGGTTCTCCACTGGGCCAGAGGACGTTCTGCTTTTAATCAGCTTCTGTTTGAGGAGTTTGGAAAAGAAAATATTCCAGAAGCCGTTTCCAGCCTGTTGTTTGGTGTCACCAGGAACTGGCTCGACTTTAAAACAACAAAACACGAGGTTATAAGGAATAAGAGCCCACGGTGGGTCTGACCAGGTCTGAGGTTCATGTAGAACTTGTGGTTTTTAATAAGATGGATTCTTTATATGTTCATTTAAAAGGTCTTGATTTGTTTGTAGTTAAAGTATTCATCCTTGACGCAGAAAATATTTGGATCAATGCTGGTGCAATAACGTGAGCAGGATTTTGCTGCTGCAGGTTCTGTGTCTGAAAACTGAAGACTAGAAGCTGGTTTTCTTCATCCAACATAAGTTTATTGGAACAGTGGAGCGACACACTCTCAGCCATGTGTTTAATCCTGGGGGCTTGGTTGATAACTGTCTTTCCTTCTGCAGACTGAGGCTGGACCAGGAGCAGCACCCCCAACCCCCGTCCTCCATCGTCTGTGGAGCTGCACACCTCCATCTGCTCCACCTGTCATGAACCCTTACATGAATACAGACCTGAACTCTGGACCCCATGATGTCGCTGCACAGGGCTCATCTCCAGCTCCAGCTCCACATTCGGTCCCCGATCCTTATGTTTCCCATAATCCATCCTTCTCCAGCACTCCCTGTCCTCCAGTCATCCAGACCAGTCACAGCTGTGTGATGGTTTTGAGGCGTAACACTTCTGCTGGTCCAGCCCCATCAGACCAGGATCAGAATCTGGTTCCATTATCAAATTCTTCTTTGCTGCTTCCAACCTCAGGTCCAGGTTCCAACATTAGATCCTGGCCTGAGTCCAGCCCAGGTCCAGATCTGCCTCAAACCCCGACTCCACCTACAGCCCCTTCTTCCACACTGAACCCTTACCCTGCCCTCGCCATTGGCCCCACCTCCCAGGTCTCTGTCATCATCCCGTCCCCAGACCTGCTGTCCCAGTGGTCTGAGGAGACCTGCCCAGACCTTGAGTGCTCCATCTGCTTCAGCCAGTTCAACAACATCTTCCGCTGCCCCAAGATGCTTCAGTGCAAACACACGTTCTGCCTGGAGTGCCTGGCACGCATCAACGTCAAGTCGGCCGAGCCCAGCGCCATCCAGTGCCCGTTGTGCCGTGGCTTCACGCCCCTGCCCGACCTCGGCCTGCCCAAACTAGCCACAGACTCCAACGTGCTGTCCTGCCTGCCGGCCGCCATGCAGAGGGTCTACAGCATCCGCTTCGTCCGCAACAAAGGGAAGCTGGAGGTCAAAAGGTCAGTCTGCTCCACCACCTGATTTTTAACTGAAAATTTGAGTTTTTTGTTTTATTTTACTTCTCAGGCTTTGTGGTTTTTCCACAGGCGTATGATGGAAAATAAGTTTGTTTGGTTCTCAGCTCGACCTGGACTCAGGACTGTTGTAAATCTTTGTCAGCCCCCTGCCCTATAAAATATTTAGTTCTTACTGACCTTCAACTGTTTTGGTAACAAACAGGTGAAGTTAGAAGGAAAATTACTGAGTATTGTCAAAAAGACTCCGACTCTGTTTAACCTGAAGAAAAACCCCTGACGTTAGGAGGTGAAGTGTCCTGGGCCAGATGTGTGGTGTCTGTGGGTTTGTGGTGGATTTTTAAACCAACACTGGCAGATCTTTGATGCAGTTCTCACCACAGTGTCCAGTCTGAGTGCAGGTCAGAGGTCGTGGTTGTTGGAGCTCATTTGTTTTGATGCATGAGGGAGCTGTGGACAGGACTAGAATATAATTATATGTAACAGAACCCTGAGCTTCATTTGACCAGTAGGTCTGTTTCTCGTTAAGGTCGTCATCAGGTCAGAGGTCGCTGACGTCTCTGAGGTCGGTGAACCACTCTCTGGACGTGGGCCTTCCCAGTCCGCCTCTCGGGGACCGTGGCGGCGAGCAGGGCGGCGTGGGCGGAGCTCTGTTCAGGCTGACAGGCAGGCCGGCGTGCCGAGCCTTCCTCCTGACGTGTGTGGTGATGATGATACTGCTGCTGGTGGGGATCATCATCTTCATCCTCATCTTCAAAAAAAACTGACATCACATCCTGCTCTGGGAGGAAGTCTGCGTCTATTTCTCTGATGGGGAAAAACATCTATCAAACAGGAAAACACCACAATCTGGACTTTAGGAGCAACATCTGGGTCACTGCTGTGGTTAAAGGATTAAAACACATCCAGATGTGCAGTTAAAAATCGTTGTTCAGGCAGTTGTGCAACAAGCAGCTGTTAAGTCAGTGGTGACGTCCAAAGCCAGAACCCAGAGGAAGATCTGCTCCGACATGAGGAGCTCAGGAGGAACCTGAGGAGCTGTGACTTTATGATCACCTGTCTATTAAAAAGAACAGACCATGAGAACGTCCTGCAGGGAGAAGCACTGGTCAGGTCCAGCTTGAGTGGAGAAGCAGCAGGTTCAGCTCCAGCTGCAGTTCCTGTCCTCAGGTTCACTGTTTGTCCGTAATGCAGCTGCAGCTTTTACCCAGACTGAGTCTCATCAGTCAGATCAGCTGATAAATCATGGATTCATGTTTCAGTTTCTTATGAAAAGCCGAGCTCCGGTACAGCTGAGCAGTGTGAAGGATTAGATATCTCTCACTGAGCCCTGAGTGGAACCTGTTTGTGAAGATTTTGTTCAGGTTTTGAGATCCTGGCCTCTGACATTTCCCTGCCTGCACAGAAGCCACCACAGGGGCAGAGTTTGGGACTTTTTAAAGAAAAATGTGTCTGAAACTGAATCCTGTTCAGGTAGAAGCTTTATCATGTTTTTATCTGAGGATCACTGACACATTTTGCATGAAAACAATTTATTCCGGTGCCAACAGGCAAAACTTCTGAACACACACTTTGACTTCCAAATCAACCCTGAAATCAGAAACTACATCAGCGTGTCATCCCAAAAAAAGTCTCCTGTATTTTAGATGATTTACATGAGTCACAAACGTCCCTGTGTGGATTTAAGGTGTTTCCAAAGTGTATCTGTCTGTTTTTACTGTGCAATGTAAAAAAAAAAAGTAAAAGTTTTATATATTTATACACTAATTTTAAGAAGAGTTGCACAATGATCATGTTTTCCTTATGTTAAACTTTAAATAAATTCCTGTTTGAATTTTACAGCCTGACTTTATTAATCTGCTCATTGATCTTTAAACACTGAGACTCTTCATGCTTTTGTTCCGGCTCTTCATTGAAACTTTGTGCTGATAGTTTTTATAGGAACTAGTTGGTTTTTGCACGAGTGAAAATTAAGGATCTGTATAAATACATGCATGTTATTAAAAACATCCACCAGGTCCTGTTTTACCACAGTAACGTCTCCGTCAGCAGGTAGAGGACACACCTGTGTGATGAGCAAAGCAGGTCCACGGACTGGAATGAATCATCTGTTAACTCGCAGACAAACTGAGGATGAAGCAGCTAGTGACAGACCACATGATGGAAGGATCATACCTGTACACTTGCAGGACTGTTGGTCCAGTGTTTTGCACCGTCAGGCCCAGCAGGTGGAGCTGTAGCACCAACACTTGAAGTGAGATTTGATGAGTGTCCGTCTGGAAACCACTGATTCTACGTAGATAAATACACTAGGAAGCATTTTAATGTGGCTGGATGTTAAATGCACAATAACCAATGAGAAAGTTCCACAAAGCCCCAATGGTGCAGATGCTCGTGGGTCAGAGGTCACAGAGGAAGAACTTAATTCACTCGTTTATCAGGGACAGGGCTCATGGACCAGCAGGAGAAAATCTGCAAATGAGCGTCAGTGAGACGTTGGCTGCATCATGGATCCACATCCAGGTCAAGCTGCACTCTGGCCTCAGTCTTGTCCTCTAGCTGACTCGGTTCTGTGTCCACACGCTTCAATAGAACTTTGACTGTGTCGGACCAGCCAGTGAAGGGAAACAAGATGTTCAGGTGAGATGTGAACTGGTACATCAGGATCTTCCTGCAGCGTCTGGACCAAAGTTTCCCCTCAGAAAAACACACTGGAGCATCTTCTCACTAAACCCTGAGGATTCGTTTGGTTTGTCCGGTGATGTTTGGAGATATTCACCCTGAGACCAGAGATGAGGATTAAAGCGTCTCCGTCCTGATGTTTTCTGGTCCCAGGCTGGAGAAGCTGAGCTTCACTCAGATATGAGACACGATGAGTCTCCTACACATCCTTCATGACACAGTGTGTGTGTGTGTGTGTGTGTGTGTGTGTGTGTGAGAGAGATATAGCGGTGGACACACCTTAACAACACAGCGGGTGATTAAATAAACCTGTTTCCATGGAGACCACTGCTTGGATCACAGTGTACAGGTACAGTAGGTTCTCTCAGGCCGCCCACGCACCCAGTCCCCGCCCTCTGCGGCCCACACCTGCAGAAACAAAGCCCACCTCACACAGGTGTGGTCAGGGCTGAGTCAGAGCGTGGAGGTCAGTGTTTCCTCTAAAGTGACTCGCCCAGTTGTCATTTTGGCCTTTAGGGTCTCAGGTTGGATTCACCTGGGCAGAAATAGAGAACGGATCATTTCTGGGAGTCGATCTGTAGACACAGTACAGGGTTTGAGACTAGATGAACAGGAGATTACTGATCTGTCTTCACTGGATTCATCTGTTTTTAATTAATATCCAACCAAGTCTGCTCTGTTTCCAACTGGGTTTCAGAACCAAGCATCCAAGACCATGTGGTTCCAGGTGTTTCACAGCAAATGTTGTCCCAAAGAGCTGATGGTCTGTTTATGTCTGTAGAGCCACAGACTGTACGTTGAGCTCTTGTCTGTATGGGGTTTTGTTGTATGTTGTTTTTTTGGTTTAACTTACAGACCACCTTCACCTTCAGGATGTGAGCAGTGACTGTAGTGTGTCCATGTGGGACACGTGGACCACAACTGATTCTGACATCAGGCTCAGAAAGACCGAGACACAGTCAGTTGTCGGCTCGAGACAGAAGCTAAACTCACTTGGTTTTATCTGACAGACTCTCAGTCTCATTATAGCAGGAGGGTTTGTGCAGCTCGCTGACCTCGTTCAGAGCAGCTTCATTAAGCGCACACACACACACACACACACACACACACACCGAGGCTTTGTTTGTGCGACAGAAGGCCTATTGTTGTTGAAGCAGGAGGGAACGTCCACATTGTGTCATGATGCTTTGCCACTTTCCCAGGATTCAGCTGTGCTCTAAACAGACGGTCGGTGGCTTTGATGCAGTCGTCACAGGAAAACTGCTCCTGCTCCACTTCACACTTGTCAACTTCAGATCCTCTGCACCTGTTTTCCAACACACTGACTCTCTGACAATCAAACGTCACTTTCCGCTCCAAGTTTTATTTCCACAACTGAATCAGCAACAGTTTAGAAAATGATCTTCGTTAGGAGTTAGATGATCTGCTGATGTGTGTTTTCCCTTTGGCAGGAAGGTGTGTGTGTTCATGTCGGACCCTGTCACTGGTCCCTGACTACTTACTCAGGCCTGATGTTTAAAAAAAAGACGTTTGGAGAATATAAACTTTGTGTATTGTTGACTTTATAGTCCCTCAGAGCCAACTGGTGGCCTGTAAGGCTCGTTCGGGTTCTGCTTGATTTATTTGGCCACTAGAGGGCAGATGACTCTGCTGGAAACGTGCTGCCAAGCTGGCAGGAGCAAGAAGTTAGAGTGGGCAAAGTGTGTGTGTGTGTGTGTGTGTGCGTGCGTGACTGTAACACCCGGACAGTCCAGCGTGGCTCCAACTTCCTCTTCCTGTTTCATAAAAATCAACTGTCACTGTTGTTACACTGTTCCTGCATCCTGTTACATCAGTGCACACACACACAAACACACACACACTGACTGTCAGCTCGGACTTTCCCAGTAACCTCGGTGTGTGTAGGACGATCACCAGGCTCTGGCTCCTGACTGCAGAGGATGCAGTGAACTTTATTCTCAAACAGGAAAGTCTGATTCAAACACACATGGACAAACAGAAATGGCCTCAGGGTCCAAAGAACAGTGCTGATCCACATGTGTGGTCAGAACCACCAGGACTGATGAGACCTAAAGCCTCATTTTGAAGCAGTGGGATGGAAGAGGTTCAGTTCTCCTGCTGCTGGCTGGAATCTGGGTCTGCAGAGGTGGAGGCTCCTGGCTCTGAGTCCGTCTGTGGAGAAACCGGGTCACACGGGCCGGCAGAGCCACAGGGTTTCCTGAGCGACAGCAGAACGATCACACAAAGAACCGATTAAACACAGTCATGTCTCAGTATGTGAACCGAATAATGAGCTTCAATAACAGCAGTACTTAAGTACAGCTTTAAAGTATTTGTACTTTACTTCAGTGTTTCCATTCCCCCCATCCTGGACACAGGGATGGGGATGGACCTGCTGGAGGGAACCTGGGAGCTGGTGGACCGAGAACCCGTCCTGCACACGGCGTGGAGTGGTTTGTGTTTCCATGTTGGTCGTGGAATGAGGCCGAGGTCACCGGGCCTGTACCGGGCCATCAGGAACAGTGGGTCTGAGGAGAAGTCCTGAGACTCGACTCTGTGGGGGAGAGACAGGATCAGACTCTCCACCCAGGGCGGAGCTGAGCTGATTAGATCAAACCCAGTTTTGAAATTTTTGACTTTGTACTTTGGCTCCGTTACATTTTCATGTAGGTCCCGTATTAAAGAGCAAACGTAAAGATAAAAGATTGAAGATTAAAGACGGATATTTATGTAATTGTGCACCAGTTCCTGGTTTTTCTAATCAGGAACTCAGCTGTGAGAGCAGTACCTGGCTGGGTTGGGGCTAAAGGTCTGTCCTGGACTCCTCTTCTCAGGGGAGTCTGTTCTCTCAGGGGTGGAGTCAGTTTTGCTGGGGGCAGGGCTCTGCAGGATCTCCAGCAGCCTCTGCAGCTTCTTCTTAGGCTCTTTGTCCGGGTCCTGTAGGGGACAGAACATAAGGGCTTCAGGGTTTTCAGGGTTAGGATTAGGGTCTGAACCCAGGTGGACCCGGGGCCTTTCTGTGTGGAGTCTGCATGTGGTCCCTGTGTCTGTGTGGGTTTTCTCCTCCCACAGTCCAAACACATGCAGGTCAGGATTAGGGTCTGAACCCAGGTGGACCCGGGGCCTTTCTGTGTGGAGTCTGCATGTTGTCCCTGTGTCTGTGTGGGTTTTCTCCTCCCACAGTCCAAACACATGCAGGTCAGGATTAGGGTCTGAACCCAGGTGGACCTGGGGCCTTTCTGTGTGGAGTCTGCATGTTGTCCCTGTGTCTGTGTGGGTTTTCTCCTCCCACAGTCCAAACACATGCAGGTCAGGATTAGGGTCTGAACCCAGGTGGACCTGGGGCCTTTCTGTGTGGAGTCTGCATGTTGTCCCTGTGTCTGTGTGGGTTTTCTCCTCCCACAGTCCAAACACATGCAGGTCAGGATTAGGGTCTGAACCCAGGTGGACCCGGGGCCTTTCTGTGGGGAGTCTGCAGGTTGTCCCTGTGTCTGTGTGGGTTGGACCCACAGTCCAAACTCATGCAGCTCAGGTTTGTTGGTGACTCTAAACTGTGAGTGTGTGTCTGTCTCTGTGTGTCGGCCTGTGATTGGCTGCTGATCTGTCCGGGGGGGGAACCCGCCTCACACCCACTGCATGCTGGGATTGGCTCCAGCAATCCCTCGAAAGAAACTGGTTGCATGTACTCATGTACTTCAAGTTTAACTGTGAATCAGTTTTACTGTGTTTCTGGTTTGTGCTGTGACTCCTCTTTACTTTACAGATTCATTTATATAATGAGTTTGACCCTTGACCTCTTGAAACATCACAGTATCGTTGACACATGAATGTATCACAGAAACAGAATAATCAGTAGTTTACCACAGTGCAAAGGAAACTTCTGTGCTGTAGCTCAGAACATGTAGCTTCTGAATGCTAATGTTTGCAGTGTGACGGAGCAGGATGTGAAGGCTCCTGGTCGGGGCTGTGTTCTTACCGTCAGGATGAGTCTGAGAGTCTTGGCCGCCTCCTGCATGTCGCCCTCAAGCTGCCTCCTCCTGTTCTGCTCCTCCTGCAGCTCGGCCTCCAGCTGCTGCAGCAGCTCTGTTTTTTGATGGTGCTGCTCAAACGCTGAGGCCAGACTCCGTCTGCAAACATATCACACACAGAAACACAAACACACTGTGTCACTGGGGGTCTAGCTCAGGGGTAGGTCTCTGCTTCCAGTCCAGATACCCCCTGAGTTGATTTATTTGCCTCATAAGAATCAAGGTGGTGTAGTTTCCCTTCATTAGCACTGAGAAGACTCATAACGCCCTTTACAACACGGTGCAGGTCAATCTAGAGGTGAGACATTACCCAAGAGCCTCCTGCTCGTCCACCATGTGTCTGTGGGTGATGCTGCTGGTCTTCAGTGCCCCCATCTGTTGCTGGTACGTCTTCATCAGCTGCTTCAGCATCTGAAGGAGCAAAGATGTTGAAGGAGTGTGTTTCTTAACGACACAGTTTTTTCTGTATCCAAATAAGTTTTAGTTTTTCATCAGTTTGACATGAAAACACAAAAAACTTAAGATTTATTAAAGCTGCAACACTTTTTCAGGTACTGTATATTTGGCATCTGTCTCAGGAGCAGGTCTCCTTCTATCAAACCTCCCAAACCTTTACAGGATAAGTGGCACATGTTTCTGCTCTGATAAAAAAGTAGTGAAGAATAAGAAACACTGACGGACCATATTCCCTCACAAACCCTGAGCTTCTCTCTGAAAACAAGGAGCAGGAAGGTGTGGATGTGGATCTCAGGGGCAGAGGGTTTGACTACAGATCCAAAGGTCTCAGGTTCAAGCCCAGGTCTCCCTTCCCCCACAGCTATTTCCCTGCCCACACTGTTGATCTCTCACCTCCTCCTGCTTGAGGTTTTCTTTGGATATGTTGTCCAGAGATTTGTTCAGGTCCTCTACCTGGAAGAAGAGGGTGCTCTCTTCGAGCTGCAGGTTTTCTCTCTCCTCCAACAGTTCGGTCTTCTCCGTCAGCAGGGTGTCTAACATCTCCTGCTGTTCGCTGTGCTGAGGCAGCTTCTCCTGAAGAACCTCAGACACCTTCACCTTTAAGCTGTCCTCCACTACTCTCCGGCTCTCCCTAACCATCCTGTAGTGGGAGGTCAGGTGACAGTTTGCTGAGATTTTAAAGCAACAGTTAATCCAACAGTAAACGGTGCCAGACTTTACTTTGACATCTCCGTCAGAGCTTCTGTCTTCAGGCTGTGGACGACAGCTTCCTGCAGCTCCTTCTGCCTGACCAGCTGCTCCTCCAGAGACTTCATGGCCAGTTGATGCTGCTGCAGCTCCTCCAGCTTCATCTCTGAGGGATGGAGTGAGAGCACGTCTGCATGAATCACACTGTGCTGTGAACCCGTCCTGACGTCATGAGTCCAGTTTGAGCCCTAACCAGGTTTAACTCAACCAAAATCCTCCACTTCACCAAATTCTGCTCCTTTTAATAGTGACTTTACTGGATTGATATTTATTCAGGTAGAAATGCATTTTAAAACCTACTGTACCTTCACGCACATCAACCTCCATCTGTTTAGAAAGTCACTACATTTGTTTGTTCTAGAAAAAGGATCAAAGTCCAGCCTGAACAATCAGTCGATCATTTAAGGTCTTCATCGAGCTAAAACAAGAACAGAGCTGCAGCTGTTTCCTTGTTGTCAAATAGCGTGTAATGAACTTTTCCACGGACACGTGTGTGACCGCCTCACCCTGTGTTGCATTCACTGTCTTCAGTTTGTAGATCTGCTCCTGCAGCCTGAGCTTGTGCTGGTGGTGCTGCAGCTTCAGGGCCTCCATGTGCTGCCCTGCAGCCTCCTGCTGGCTCTGCAGCTGCTCCGCCAGCTCCTTCAGCTTCTTCTCCTGCACAGCTGAAGTGTGTTTCAGGTACTCGCTGATGTCTTCCTTGTCCTGCTGCAGCAGGCTGTGCTGAGAGGCCAGGGCCTTGTTCTGCTTCTCCAGTTTGTCACATTTGAGCTGACACCTGCAGGAAAATTGGGCCATGAAGGTTCCAGGGTTGGAAAGGAGAGTCTCATTTGTGCTGTAAATATAGACACTGCTTGGGACTGTAGTTCATTCCAGACATTCAAAACTGCACCTTTCTATTTGACACTGATGGTTTAGTAAAACACAGCACTTGAACACATCATCTTTTCTGACATTTTACAGGTTAAAGTTACAAATGAAGAGAACAACCAGTTTCTGTTTCCAGTTCAGGTGCAGAACCACAGCATCACTGTACTTGTAGTACTTTAACTAGTACTTTGTGCTCTAACATGACAGTTGATGACGAACCCACCTCCCTGTCAGCTAATTTAGCTCCAGTCTTCTAATACGTGACTTTATTCTAACTTGGTACCGTTCATGAAACACTGACTGCGTCTCTCTGGCCAAAGACAGAATCTAGCTCCGATGTTTACATTTAGATTTCATTCAGAATCTACTTGTCTCCTAAGAGAAGCTGCTCCTCAGTCTTACCGCTCCAGCTGCTCATCCAGATGTCGGATCTGTGCCAAATATAACGACTTCTCTTTGTCGTCACTGCAGGTCGTCACTTTCTCTGTCATGTTGGTGTTTAGGTTTTATCATCAGAATGTAGCTCTGACAGGAGAGGAAGTGTTTCCTGGTCTGGCCTGTTGCCAGGGAATGGAAATGTAAAGTTCTGCTCTTTTCAAAAACAAACTGTCTGTTTGACGCTGTCAGCACCGTGACTACACTGTGTAGGGGGGCTGTTGTCTTTTTTAGTTAAATAAACACATTATTATTTCCCTCGTGTACAGTTTGTTTGCTTTGACTTGATCATCACATGGGGAATGAGAAGGAAGGAAGGAAGGTCTGGCAGAATCACCATGAAGATCAAATCATGGTTTTCTTTTACTCAACTCAGAGACATAACAGACCAAGAGCTAAAACCCAGATCACGTCCCTAAGACGTTATTTTTAAAGCTTGACTGGTTACATGAGCACTGATCCAATACTGGACCAATAACAAACACTTTCCAGACTCTTCTCCAGAATAACCTCAGGCCTGCTGGAGAGACGGGCTGACAGAGTCTGCACAGGTCGGGCTGTAAATCAGCTTCGTGTGTGTGTTCGGTGTCTCTGGGTTAATGTTGGATCCTCCACCCTCACGGCAGGATGGGGTTGTGGGAAGGTCACGTGACGATCAGAGATGTTTGAATCTGTTCAGTCAGCAGACACACACACTCACACACACACACACACACACACACACGACCCAACATGCACATCCTACAGCTCTAAAAATACCTGCACATACAAACAGAGGTGTTCCCTCAGTCTGAGGCTGCCAAACCAAAGTGTTTCTCTAATTACTGAGTTTAGCCTCTCACACACACAGACACACACACACACACACACACACACACACACACACACACACACACACAGTGCTAATGTTACTGATTAATCAGAGGTATCACACACAGTGTAAAGTGACGACCAGACAAACTGAAATAAAAGGTATTTAGGTCACATTAACACCAGACATGACCCCAAAGGAAGACTGGTCTCTCCAGTCCAGTATCTTTGGACTCACAATCACAGGACTGTCCAGTGTCAGTGTTGTTTTTTTAGCAGCAGGAGTTATCATCAGGAATCACGTCTTCATCAGTTTGTACCTCAGAGCAAAAACACAGAATAAGTCAAATACATTTTTTCATCTGACTGTAGATTCTGGAAGTGAAACGTTTAGGAACCGTCCCAACTGAGTTCTGAGCCCAGTGTACACCTGTGAGGACACCTTCAGGTACCATCAACACTTTGAATAGTTGAGGTTTCTGTCATAACCTGTGTGGTGTCCTGCACGCTACAGTAGCTCCACCTCTCCCAAATATTCAGCCTGAGGCCGGCGTACTGTATCTCACCTGTCTGATTCCTTGACTGTATTTATGTCCTTTGCAGCAACCCACCAGAGCTTAGCCTGGGAGCGTGATGCCCTTAAAATACAAATAATGTGCTCTTTGCACGAAAAGTGAGAGGAGTATGTTCCCTCAGAAGGAAAGGATTAAACAGAAGGAGCCACGAGGAGAAAGCAAAAGCAGTTTGTGGTTAAGTGTGAGGGTGTGGAGGGTGAAGACGAGGACGAGAGGAGACTTTCAGTTCTCACGACAAGAATTCAGGCCCTCAAAATACGTTTCCATTGAAATAAAACTGAAACTTTAATCCTGAGAGGAATCAAACAATCAAACATTCACTTTCCTTCTTTAACATTTCAAGGTGACAACCAGATGAAAACTGCTGCAGACACACAATCCTTTATTCTGCTCATTAGCTTTGTTCTGCTAACACGTACACACACACACACACCAACACGTGACAGTCCAGGAAACAAGGAATAAAAAGTGTCTCCTGAGCAGCTTCGTCTGGTGCTTTGTTTTGGTTTTTACCTTTCATTTTCTTCCAGGCAGTTTGGTGAAATGTGGTTTTGCCCAGACATCCTGAGCACATGGAGGCCAGTGATCACAGCCGATGGTCACTGACACTAATGAGAACAATCAGGACGTGAGTACGTTTTTATTTGTGATGAGAAAACTGCTGATTTATTTTGGAAGAACTGTTTTCATCCTGTGGCTCCAGACGCTGCTTTGTTGTTTACTGTATGTCTGGGCCTCTTAGAAAAAGCCTGGTGCACACCTGAAAGTCTTAGGTCATGGAATAGATGTCTGAGCACACCTTAATATGTTTAACATCCTGTCAACATCGCAGCGAGTTTGTGTTCTGGTTGCAGCAGCAACAGATCAACAGAATGTGAACACAATGTGACCTCAGGCTGCACGTAGAGCAGGGGAGAGGCACACGTCAAAATAGCTCCCTAAGTTATGATATTAAAATTCTTTATGCTAATATATCAGCTGTTTGTTTGCCAGTTGTCATGGGATTCTGTAATTAGACACACAAAGCTCTAATTTGATATTGCCCAACACATCAAATAGCTTCAAGCATCAGCTCCAGTGCAGGTCTCAAAGAGGTTTAGTCCCAAATGTTGGATCAACCTGCTCAGATTTGTTTGCTGTTCTAGGAAAAAGTGGATCTTTATAGTTTCTGGACCCAGATGGTCTTGGAGGCAGATGAAGAACATGAATCAGGATTTGACACACAGGTTCCACCTCGGCTGGAACATCAGTATGAACAGCACCAGCCAACTGTGTTTCGTCAGCCTCATTAGATCCAGCCCGACATTTAGCAAATTACCACTCCAGCTGTAATTACCATTATTAGGCTTCAGATTAGATGTTGTGCTACAAGATCATATGTGTGCGTATCTTTGCTTTGAATCAGGCCAACGAGAACCCAAACCAGTTTTTAGAAACCAATTATCAATTATAGCTTCCAGCCTCTTCTATTAATATTGGCTTAGAACCAGCTTGTTCTCATTCTCTGGGTGTCACATATGCACGAATGGCATCCACTGGATCTGCATGCTGCACACGGTCTGAGACACTGATCTTTAATAAAGGCCTCCACCTTTAAGGTTGTTCCAAATCCTCATCAAGTACTTTTACTGCATGAGCAGCAACACATAGTTTTACTGCCTAACCCTGACCGTGTAGTTTTACTGCCTAACCATGACCATGCAGTTTCATTACCTAACCATGACCGTGTAGTTTTATTACCTAACCATCACCATGTAATTTTATTACCTAACCCTGACCATGTAATTTTATTACCTAACCATGACCATGTAATTTTATTACCTAACCATGACCATGCAGTTTTATTACCTAACCATGACCGTGTAGTTTTATTGCCTAACCATCACCATGTAGTTTTATTACCTAAACATGACCGTGTAGTTTTATTACCTAACCATCACCATGTAGTTTTATTACCTAACCCTGACCTTATAGTTTTATTACCTAACCATGACCATGCAGTTTTATTACCTAACCATGACCGTGTAGTTTTATTACCTAACCATGACCATGTAGATTGACTACCTAACCCTGTAACTCTGGTGCTTAAACGTAACCATTTCACTATGAATAGAATTAGTAGACCTGGTGCACCAAAGCATTGATGAAATGCAGTTATTCTGACAATCAATCATCAAATTCTGAAAAACATACTATTTAAACAATAAGATGCTAAAAATATATTTCAAATGAATAATCCCTTGTGTTGTATGAAAACACACTATAAAATTAGATCTTCCAGAAACCAGGTTTTGCCCATTTGGCTCCAAAACTCTTGGTGATCTTACTGAAAATAAACCCTGTTAAACAAACTGCATTGATGGACCAATTTACCAGTGCAAACCTTTGACTAGTACCACAAGTATTAAGGCTCTGAATCATGTGCCATGACCCGCTCATTTAGTCCAGATAAGACTTCAGAGCTTTTTGCAGCTTTTTTTCTTGAAGCTCTCAACTTCCAAAGGCCAAATTTTCAGAACTAAATATTAAACTGGGGTGAACCTACAGTTGACCTGTATCATAAACCCCCGTTTGATTCTCCAGCTCTTGTTTTATTGGAAAGACTCTGAGTTACAGCTGAGGTTGAATAACAGTGGGATTTTCCTTCAGAACCTTTCGACACCAGATGAATGATGGGGTGGAATTTTTTGTGTGGGGTGGTAGCTAATGTGATCACAGCTTATCTGTACTATTAAGCTGTAATAACTGTGATTTTCAAGCTCTAACGTGCCTTCACCTCTTGTTTCCTGCAGCCGACAGGCCGAGCCTTTTCCTCTCAGCAGGTATGAACCACCACATTGGTATTCTGTTACCATGCCAGTGCCAAAAACAGCCAGCAGCCGCTGCAGCATCACACAACATCAAGGACGAGGAGAAAGGTCTGGGCAAGAGGAGAGTGAAATGCTCCCAGGTACTGCACTGATCCGGGAAAAGGCTTTAAACCTCTTTTAAACCTGAAGCGTCCAGGATGTTTGCTGATATGTCGTCATCATGTCGTCATCTCAGGAAATGGGTGAATCTGCTTGAACAGAATCACTTTCTCTCAGTTACAACAGAAAAACCAGTCATATCCTCTGACACACTGCTTTCCTCGTTACTGCAGCTGAATCCACAAAATGTGTATGAAGGTATTTTTCAATTTCATTTCCCAACGTCTACTCCCTTTTCTCAGTAGCTACACCTGTGGGGACCTGGAATTTTTGTGCACCTCCATGTTCTGGACCCATGACCGAACCATCTTCCAACAGTGTAAACCAGGAACCCTGTGTTTCATTGAGAAAGAGGCTTAGAGAACAGTAGGTGATGGAGAACACTGATTTATTGGCCATGTGTCCGATTAACTTCGTCTCTCATGAGCTTTTTATGTCCATGTATGTGAAAACACAGACTTGAGATGGTGACTGTGTTAAAGAGGAAGTTGGGCTCATATTTAAAACAATACTGGGAGCCTTGGCTGTATCTCCATCTCCCCACGTTTCCTACGTCTGTTCTCATTCTCAAAATAGAGCCTCAAGTAATGGAGGCAAAACCACGTAGTTTTACAGCTTCACCCCAAAAACTCTGTTTCTGCTGAGTGGACTTTGTTTCTCCACTGACACTTTGTTTTTTCCACTAGTGTCAAAAAGTACTGTGTGTATGCAGTATTAAGTACTGAGATCCATTACTGCAGTAACAGTGGAAATACCACAGTAAAACTCCTGCATTCAAAGTGTCACTGCAGTAAAAGTCCAAAAGTATCACCAACCAAATGTACTTGGCCCATTTCACATGAATGGATCTGATATTATTGATTCTAATTATTGATGATTATTGTGTCGATCACTTTAATGTTGGAGCTGATGTTAACTACCTTATATACTTCTAATTTGAAGTACTTTATGTGCCGCTGGGTAGCTGACGTTAACTACCTTATATACTTCTAATTTGAAGTACTTTATGTGCCGCTGGGTAGCTGACGTTAACTACCTTATATACTTCTAATTTGAAGTACTTTATGTGCCGCTGGGTAGCTGACGTTAACTACCTTATATACTTCTAATTTGAAGTACTTTATGTGCCGCTGGGTAGCTGACGTTAACTACCTTATATACTTCTAATTTGAAGTACTTTATATACCGCTGGGTAGCTGACGTACCCTATATTTGAAGTACTTTATATACCGCTGGGTAGCTGACGTTAACCACCTTATATACTTCTAATTTGAAGTACTTTATGTACCGCTGGGTAGCTGACGTTAACTACCTTATATACTTCTAATTTGAAGTACTTTATGTACCGCTGGGTAGCTGACGTTAACTACCTTATATACTTCTGATTTGAAGTACTTTATATACCTCTGGGTAGCTGACGTTAACTACCTTATATACTTCTAATTTGAAGTACTTTATATACCGCTGGGTAGCTGACGTTAACTACCTTATATACTTCTAATTTGAAGTACTTTATATACCGCTGGGTAGCTGACGTTAACTACCTTATATACTTCTGATTTGAAGTACTTTATATACCGCTGGGTAGCTGACGTTAACTACCTTATATACTTCTGATTTGAAGTACTTTATATACCGCTGGGTAGCTGACGTTAACTACCTTATATACTTCTGATTTGAAGTACTTTACATACCGCTGGGTAGCTGACGTTAACTACCTTATATACTTCTGATTTGAAGTACTTTACATACCGCTGGGTAGCTGACGTTAACTACCTTATATACTTCTGATTTGAAGTACTTTACATACCGCTGGGTAGCTGACGTTAACTACCTTATATACTTCTGATTTGAAGTACTTTACATACCGCTGGGTAGCTGACGTTAACTACCTTATATACTTCTGATTTGAAGTACTTTATATACCGCTGGGTAGCTGACGTTAACTACCTTATATACTTCTGATTTGAAGTACTTTACATACCGCTGGGTAGCTGACGTTAACTACCTTATATACTTCTGATTTGAAGTACTTTATATACCGCTGGGTAGCTGACGTTAACTACCTTATATACTTCTGATTTGAAGTACTTTATATACCGCTGGGTAGCTGACGTTAACTACCTTATATACTTCTGATTTGAAGTACTTTACATACCGCTGGGTAGCTGACGTTAACTACCTTATATACTTCTAATTTGATGTACTTTACATACCGCTGGGTAGCTGACGTTAACTACCTTATATACTTCTGATTTGAAGTACTTTATATACCGCTGGGTAGCTGACGTTAACTACCTCATATACTTCTGATTTGAAGTACTTTATGTACCGCTGGGTAGCTGACGTTAACTACCTCATATACTTCTAATTTGAAGTACTTTATATACCGCTGGGTAGCTGACGTTAACCACCTGATATACTTCTAATTTGAAGTACTTTATATACCGCTGGGTAGCTGACGTTAACCACCTTATATACTTCTAATTTGAAGTACTTTATATACCGCTGGGTAGCTGACGTTAACTACCTTATATACTTCTAATTTGAAGTACTTTATATACCGCTGGGTAGCTGACGTTAACCACCTTATATACTTCTAATTTGAAGTACTTTATATACCGCTGGGTAGCTGACGTTAACCACCTTATATACTTCTAATTTGAAGTACTTTATATACCGCTGGGTAGCTGACGTTAACTACCTTATATACTTCTAATTTGAAGTACTTTATATACCGCTGGGTAGCTGACGTTAACTACCTCATGTACTTCTAATTTGAAGTACTTTATATACCGCTGGGTAGCTGACGTTAACTACCTTATATACTTCTAATTTGAAGTACTTTCCTGTCTCAGTAGCGTAGAAGAATTTCAGCTCCTTCATTTTGTGCTGTATTTGGTCTGAACACTCACTGAGCAGCCAAAGATGCCACAGCTCAGTGTGTTTATGAGCCACATACTAATGTCAAGCTCCAGCTGTATAGAGTTTCAGTTGGCATGAGGTGGGAACAAAAGAGTGACCTTATCTCTGTGAAAACATAATATACAGGTGACGTACAGTGTTTCAGTGCTAAACAACATGTGTTAAACCCAAAGCTAAGACGTGAACAACAAAGAGCTTATTGACACACAGCAGTTCATGTCCTGAGTGTATATACCGGATCAGGGTCAGACTGTTGGAGGTCCTGTGCTAAAGCACGTTCATCTTAGCGTTCAGCTGAATCAGGCCTTGTTGAATCAGCTTTGAGTCACACTGTAATTTATTTTTAGTGTTGTTGTGTGTTTGATAATGCGGAGATATTAACCAGTGTTCAGACCATAAATCCAAACGAGACAGGATGGTTTCTCCTTTGATCTTCTCTGCTGAGGACGAGCTTTATTTAATATCCTGTTCCCTTTTAAAGCCTCATTGGCTGATAGAGGGTGTGGGCAAAGTGAAAACATGAATCTTAATAAAAATAGGTTCACGCTTGAGTGAACTATGTGTTCCCGTTGGCCTGGGCCTGAACCAGCGACACTCCCTCAGTGAATCACGGTTTGGGCTGGTCGGCCGTGGGTTTGAAGTCTCGGGTTTTGAACTGAAAGGGGGGTCAGAGGGTCACAGTGCACGGGAGTCGGGGTTTGATGAAGCGGAGTATGTCATGGAGGCGATCCAACATCCGTCTCTGAACGTGAGAGCCCGTTATTCTTTTCTCCTCCTGTGGTCTCTGCTGTCGTGGCCTTCTCCTCCATGTGCCACGTGACGGAGCTGTCACAGCGCTGCATTGTGGGAATTTTTCAGTTTTCCAGTCGTCTTCAGGAGCCAATAAAACCCACAGTTGAAACCTGCCAAACAGAAAATGACTTAAAGTGAATGTGTTTGTCTGTAACTTGTATGGATCAGGTTTATGTGTTTGCAGACAGTGTGTGAGATCCCTCCTCCTCTTCTGGTTTGCTATAATTATGAGGACATGTTTACTGCAGTGAGGATGCTCTTTCTGTGTTGACATCCAGCACACAGTGGGTTTGTGTGTGGGTTTGTGTGTGTGTTTGTGTGTATGTTTGTGTGTTAATGTGGAACCAGTGTGACAGGTGTGTGCCAGCAGACTGCACGTTGCATGAAGCCCTTGATGTGTGTTTTGTGTTTAAATGACTGTACAGTCATAATGATATAGGCCTACAGTGTGTTGCATACAGTGTTGTCTCTGTGTGTGTGTGTGTGTGTGTGTGTGTGTGTGTGTGTGTGTGTGTGTGTGTGTGTGTGTGTGTGTGTGTCTAGCGTGCAGAGAGAGGCAGGCAGGGAATCAAAGGAAACACAAAAACATTCCAGTAGTTTCAGTGAGAGTTTCTGTGGTCGAAGCCTGAGGAGACGAGTAAAAACAAACCTGAAGTCCACACGCAAGGAGAGGAGAGGAAACAAGGAGAGGACAGGAGAGGAGAGGAAACAAGGAGAGGACAGGAGAGGAGAGGAAACAAGGAGAGGACAGGAGAGGAGAGGAAACAAGGAGAGGACAGGAGAGGAGAGGAAACAAGGAGAGGACAGGAGAGGAGAGGAACAAGGAGAGGAGAGGAAACAAGGAGAGGACAGGAGAGGAGAGGAAACAAGGAGAGGAACAGGAGGAGAGAGGAAATGAAGAGAGGAAACAAGGAGAGGACAGGAGAGGAGAGGAAACAAGGAGAGGACAGGAGAGGAGAGGAAACAAGGAGAGGAACAGGAGGAGAGAGAGGAAATGAGGAGAGGAAACAAGGAGAGGACAGGAGAGGAGAGGAAACAAGGAGAGGAGAGGAAACAAGGAGAGGACAGGAGAGGAGAGGAAACAAGGAGAGGAACAGGAGGAGAGAGGAAATGAGGAGAGGAAACAAGGAGAGGACAGGAGAGGAGAGGAAACAAGGAGAGGAGAGGAAACAAGGAGAGGACAGGAGAGGAGAGGAAACAAGGAGAGGAACAGGAGGAGAGAGGAAATGAGGAGAGGAAACAAGGAGAGGACAGGAGAGGAGAGGAAACAAGGAGAGGAGAGGAAACAAGGAGAGGACAGGAGAGGAGAGGAAACAAGGAGAGGACAGGAGAGGAGAGGAAACAAGGAGAGGACAGGAGAGGAGAGGAAACAAGGAGAGGAGAGGAAACAAGGAGAGGACAGGAGAGGAGAGAGGAGAGGAAACAAGGAGAGGAGAGGAAACAAGGAGAGGACAGGAGAGGAGAGAGGAGAGGAAACAAGGAGAGGACAGGAGAGGAACAGGAGAGGAGAGGAAACAAGGAGAGGAAAGTGGTTTTTTTAAAGCCTGAACCACCTTCTCTGTGGCCTTGACACTGCAAAGACGAATTCATCCATGTAAAGTCTAACAGACTGAGGTAAAGTCCATTTTCAAACATTTTAAAGCTGATTCCAGAGTCGGCCTCTGTCAGATTGATTTTGGGTTAATGTGTTTCTCTGTGCCAGGAAACTCTTATCAGCCCTTATTTCCTTTCACCTGTCCATAGATCCATTTCTCGTCTCTGTGCTCGTACCGCAGCAGGACCACGTTTTTCTGATCTGATGATGATATGATGCAGACTGGGACCTCGCTCTGGCTCAGCCTGTGCTGCAGCTGCAGCAGGGATTTCCCCACAGCAGGGAAACCTGATGGAGGCAGCAGAGGAAGGGGTGGAGGGGGGCTGGGGGGGACAAGGAGTTTGCGTGCATCTAAAAATAATTTGAACTCAGAACAACAATAATTCCAGAAGTGGGCGGGATCTACCTGGCCACAGGCATTCTGACAACACCTACTCTGCACATATTTAAGCAGTCCCTGTGTGGAATTCAGAACCAGAGTGGTGATGGAGATTGACCTGCAGAGCAAGACAGAGTGGAAAGCCCAGATTTATACGAGAGGCCAGGCTGACTTCAGTGCTAGGGAAGAAAAAGAGTAATAAGCAGTTTGAAGAAGGAGCAGTAGATAAGAACAGGTTTGTAAGGCCAAGGCAGACCGACAGAGACTGACAGAGTGAGAAGTTGCCGACCGGCTGAGACAAAGAATCGTAGGAGAGTGTTTTCTACAGATCGTCCTCAAACATCGATGATGCCTTCAACCTCCTCGTGCAGACCCCTCCCTGTGGCCCTGGGGCCTCTAGAGACAGTCAGTAGCTTCACCGCCTCCTGCTGCTCTTCCTCCCTGCATCCCTCTCCTCGGTGTCGTCGCACCCGTCGGGTCCTGTACCCGGCCTTTCGGAGCAGGAGGCTGCCGCGGAAGGAGGCCCCAGACCTGGCCCGCCGCTGGCTGCTGCTCCTCTCTGCGCTCGTATTCCTGCAGATCTACACGGAGGACACGTACACCTGCACAGGTGAGATCCCACACTTCAACCATTCACAGGCCTGATCTGATCTGGTACCTATGAACCTTCTCAGCCTCTAAAAGAGAGTTTTATTTTGTTTGCCTATATCAGTGAGGCAGTTTGCCAAATGCACATTATCTGTTACACATGTGCTCTAAGTCTAACAACAGGATGTGTAGTGTTTGTTTTGGTGCCTGATTTAGATTTTTAAAATGTTACTTTCAGTCGGATCTTTGTAGGTTGTAGTTTATTTTAAAGAGACCAGTAATGAAAAATGACTCGTGCTTTAACTCATGTGCTTGACTCGATGGACACTGGTTTCCCACGATGCCACACATCACATCAATAATGAGACTTGAGCTGCGTCCGGTGCACGGTGGTGCAGTGGGTCAGGTCGTAAACTAAAACAGTGATATCTTCCGGCAGCAGTTTTGTTTGCAGACTGAGCAGCAGCTCACCCCCCCCGCCCCGTTACAGTGTGCAGGGATGCTGGGTGTGGCCACAGAGAAATAACTGCTAATTGTTGTGGTTTGTGTTCTTTAGGCTTGAATATGAGCTTGTCACTACAGGTTAGCATTTGGACTCTTTTTCTTTCCTTTTTCTGATAATACCTTCAGTGCCTCGATACGACAGTGAGTCATAAAAATTAGAAGTGTATTCTATTCTTATGGGTAATTGACAGCTGTTCGCAGGTGAATCAGTAAAATCACGTGTTGGGTTCATCCAAACTGCACCCAAAACCTATTTTGAATTTCAAAGGCATCATCGTGTTGTTCCTGTTCTGTCCAGACTTCAGTTTGAAAAATTATTCTCTTCTGTCCTTGCAGAGCTCCAGAGCCAGTGTCCAGAGCCAGCGGTGTGTCAGCCCCAGGAGAGTGAGGGCAACCTGGGCACAGTGCAGGGGAGGACGGGGGAGGAGCCCTGGTGGGTCCAGACTATGGGCGGAGAGCCGGGTCATCAGTGTGTGGTGGCCTGATGGAGCAACAAGTCTTTTCTTATTGTTGCAAGAAAAACTGATCACACTTGGATGGAGGGAAAAAAGGAGAAGCTGCAGACTGACAGAGGTGACGTCAGCCGAGGATCTGCAGGTTGAGATCACATCTTCCTGTTTCTGTCCATACTGGTTTGACTAGGGAGAGACAGTGTCCTGTCAGGGCCTTATGTGGCAGCAGCTTTAGTGATGGAGACTTGATCTGTACAAATAGATGTGACTCTTTCAGTGCTGAAGGGGACTGAGGCCTTTTCCCCTGGACGAAAATCCTTAATGTTAAACTGCAGTGAGCTGGTACGCTGACGATGATATGTTCTCTCTTTGTAAAAGACTCAAGCAGAATGTCTTTAACACAAAAAGAAACTTGTACAATGATTTTTTAAATCAGATAAGATGAACCTTGTCGCACATTGTCACAGCAGCAAAACAATACTGCAATGTCAAATATGAAAACTGTTTCATATCTGTGTTATTTTTAAATAAAGATCTAATCTGTGTGTTTCTGTGTAAATTACTACATTATAGTTAGCATGTTAGCATGTTAGCATGTTACACTACAGATTAAAGAGGAGTTTTAAAGAGCAAACCTTTTTTCACTGGAGTCATTTTACAGGCTGATGTTGGTGCAGTCTGTCAGTTCTTCTGTCACCACAATACAGACTTTACATTATCACACCATGAATGGATCCGTTTCAGGCTCAACCTGCTCTGAAATGTGAGAACGCCGCCTCCGTCATCGGTAGACCGGTGCTCGGGTGTTCCCTGAGGCGGTGGGAACCCGTGTGAGGCCTGAGTGTGTGTTTGTGTGTGTGTGTGTGTGTGTGTGTGTGTGTGATTCCCTCAGGGAGAGCAGGTAATCCCTGCTCCAGCTAGAGCAGGCTGAGAAAACACACGAGTCTGAGACCGACAGAGGAAATATCAGGCTGCCAGGTATCACTGAGTGTGTCAGGACATGCCCTGGAATGTGTAGATGACTAGACTGATTTATTATAGTACACGCTGTCATATTATACAGTATGATAGTATATATTATAGTACACGCCGTCATATTATACAGTATGATAGTATATATTATAGTACACGCTGTCATATTATACAGTATGATAGTATATATTATAGTACACGCCGTCATATTATACAGTATGATAGTATATATTATAGTACACGCCGTCATATTATACAGTATGATAGTATATATTATAGTACACGCCGTCAAATTATACAGTATGATAGTTTATATTATAGTACACGCCGTCATATTATACAGTATGATAGTATATATTATAGTACACGCCGTCATATTATACAGTATGATAGTATATATTATAGTACACGCCGTCATATTATACAGTATGATAGTATATATTATAGTACACAGTTTAACTACTGTACACAGCAACTTTCCTTTTCATGTCACAGCAGCAAATAAAAATCTAAAGTATTTACAAGTAAAAGTAAACAAACAAAAAAATGTACCTGACAATATAAATCTAAATATACCTGCTCAAATATTTAGCCTGTGCAAACTGTGAAGACGTTTCCAAGGCAAATGTTACCTGATGATATAAACTGTGTGTTCATGTGGTCCATCAGTACAGACACCAGGTCACAGTGAGACCTGAGCTGCAGCTGCTGCCAGGTCTGAGCCGGGGTCTGTCCCAGTCTGCTGACGGGAACCAGCATGACTGTGCGTGAGCAGGCCAGGTGAGGGAGTTAGTGTGCTTACCTGGCTGCTGCTCATGAGGACGGTCCAATCTGCTGAACAGCTTTAGCTCCTCACCGCCTGTTACTGCCTGTTTCAGCTACACTCACCTGAAATCTCCTCTATTCACGTTTTGATATGAGCAGTTCACTGTGCGTCTGTCTCAGGTAAAGAAAAGAGAGAAGTGTGTGAGATTATTTATGTATTCTTGTTTTTGTTGTTTCTCTGTCTGGTGCAGTCTCTGTGTCCTTCACAGCAGCATTTTGGACTTGCACCTCTTATCCTTCAAAGTGCCGAACTTGCAGGAACTGGAGATTAGAAATGTTTTGACACTTTTGTCATAGACGCTGTGAGGTGACCTCAGCTGAGGAGAACCAGCTGAACGAGCCAATCAGCGACAGACACGCTGTGACAGACTGATGCCCGACTGACTCTGGGGGTGACTAAAGTTCACACTGTGTGACAATGAAGAAGAAGACGACATAACGTCACCACAGAGCAGGATGACAGTGTGATGAGCACAGCTGTCGGTTTCTATCTGCACTCTGTGTGTGTGTGTGTGTGTGTGTGTGTTGTAAACTGGCAGAACAATCAGTACACATACTCACTGCAGGTGTGTTCAGGTATGTGCACAGGTGGATCTGAGTGGTTCCCACAGAGCTCCACACTGACAGACACCACAAACCAGGTAAAGTTCAACACAAGATTAGTTGCTTGTTGTGCTGAGGAGAATAAATATAAATATAATCATGTTCTTCATGTACTTTGAATAATGCACGTCCATCTGTGTTGGTGCTGCATCTTTTCACAAGTCAAATTTAGACACAAGGTCTGATCAGAAATATTTTTAGAAGAACAAATGGGCTGTGAAACCGTGACAGGATTATCGGCCCCTGCAGCTCCTGTAATCTGATATCCTATCATTTGCATATTATCAGCACTTCAGTGGAAATCCACCCACTCACTCACTCACTCCTCCTCCTGGGTTTCATACCTGTGTTCATGCAGTGGAAAACACCTGAGAGCATTATTGTTTATTATTGCAGGAACGTGTGTGTGTGTGTGTGTGTGTGTGTGTGTGTGTGTGTGTGTGTGTGTGTGTGTGTGTGTGTGAATTAGAAAGTGTGTTTCCCTCCTGCCAGGCGCTCGGTGCCAGCTGCTTCCAAAGGATTTCTTTCTATACTGGAACTGCTCACAACGGTGTCAACCTGATACGTGCAACCAAACACACCTGCACCAACGCCAGCTGTCACTCACAGCTGTCAGAGGGCAGGTTTACAACCCACACCTGAAGGAGAGAAAGTTTCCTGTGCTGCTGGTTATTTTAAGACTGCAGGTAACAGGATTAGCTCTGGGCTCAGTGTCAGGGGCCCAGGGTTAACTGGTCCCAGGTTTATGGAAAGTCTCTTGGGGAGAGAGGGATTTGGTCATTAGTGGTTTTTGGCAGTGACTGAGGAGAGAGAGGAACGCTGATGTGTGGCTGGAAATCTTTCACACAGGGAAGAAATGTGAATCTTATGAACCACTTTTTCTGCTTTTTAGTTGTTTTTCCTCTTTAAGCTGAGACTTTTACTGGACGTCCACCCACGTTCTTCTCTCTCCAAACATTAAAGTGGACAAATTCCAAAAACTCTAATTTTAGTGATTCGATTTTCTTTGCACTCGTTGGCACTTTCATGTCCTGCTTCCTAGAAATGAGCCTGACTGCTTTGGTTTATTCATCTGTAAAGTAGAAGAGGCAGGAAACATGAGGGGGAAACATTAGTGAAAGGAGACGTTGCAAAATCCTTGTTTAGAAAATATTCCCCATATCTTCTTCTTAGGGTTAGTCACAGGAACAGGTCCTGCTCTCTTCATGGTGGAAATATTCACACTGACTATATATTTAAATAGAAACTTATTCATAAACACTGAATCAACCTATTAGCAAGAAATCCCTGCACTTTACTGCTCAGGTGCTTTTTCATTAGAATAACCAGTTTCTGGGATCTCAGCCCGTGCGGTCCTGAAACACAATGGTCAGAGGCCTGATCTGAAACCTGGTGCAGTCTAGTTACCGAGAGTCTTTTCGCCTGTTTTCTGGAGCCTGGTTCCAGAAACATCTGGAGCTGAGATCAGTGTCTGAGTCTCTGCTCAGCCTCCAGACAGAATCTCAGGCGAGGCAGGTTAGAAACCTGCTCAGGACGTCACCAAGCTGCACTGGGCTCACCTCATTTCTCCGCCTGCTCCTCTTTGTTGTCTTAAGTCGTGCACGTCGACATCTGATGTCACTTCATTTGTCTTGTCGTCTCTGGAGTCATTATTGGGCTGAGGACACTGGTGCTGAATAGAGACTGTTATTAAAATAGGTTGGACTGTTTTATTGTTTGGTTTCTGTTATTGGGTCTAATTAGTTTTCACTGGTGATGAGACAAAGTAAAGGTTCTTCACATACAGGATGAGGTGTGTAAATAAAACCTGCTGCTTTGTCATGTTCTACATTAAAACCCAGAGAGTTCCTGGTCTGTTCTCGTCTCTGGGTTTACCTGCCGCCAGAAAGGAGAACAGACGACTCCACTTTTAGCTTTTTGCTCTTTTGTGTTAGGATTTTACTAAACAGTGGGTTTCATGTTTTTTTATTTCCTTCCTGGTCAGGATCCAGGTTCTATTTCAGAACTGGTGTATTATTAAAACACACCTGATCCCACCAGGAACCACAGGTCTGGACAAAAACATCCAACCTTCTGAGGCTGCACTGATTCAGATTTCTGATCCTCAAGCGCAAACCGACCTGATGTCCCTGAGCTGGTCCGTCACACCTTCAGTCCTGATTACACCCAAACACTGAGCATCACGACGCTGCAGCCTCCTGGTCAGTTTTCAGACACGTTTCTTCCTGTTCCAGGTGCTCAGTGCCTGCAAACTGTTCAGGCTCGTGTCTAATTGGTCAATATTTTCTTCTTTCAGTTATTTCTGTTTCAACACCGTCACACAGCTGCTCCCGACCTGCTGCTCCCGACCTGCTGCTCCCGACCTGCTGCTCCCGACCTGCTGCTCCCAATCTGTCCAGCCGCAGTAAGTACAACACCCTGGGCCCTGGATGATGTGAAGGACTGATGGGAATCACACAGATCTGAAAGAAAATCTGTAATAAATGACAACAGACACACACAGACACACAGACAGACACAGACACTCACAGACAGACACAGACACACAGACAGACACAGACACTCACAGACAGAGGCTGAACCTGAGCAGGAATATATTTGTTCTGTTTTAGGAAACAATCCCCTCAGCTCATTAAAGGATTCAGTTGAACAACAGACAGTGATGGACTCAAAGTTTCTAACAGGACAAATGAACAGAAGTCTCAGGACGGTGCGTTTGTGTGGACGCCTGAAATATTGTTTTTTTATTGGTTTTAATACGTGATGAGCACAGCTCAGTGTTTGAGGAACTGATTCCTCTCTGAGTAATCTTATGTTTACGGAGGAAGCTGTTGCATCAACATTTGAAAGTGTGTTTTATTTTTTTGTCAGAGCAGACGATCAAATGGTCAAAGAGCTCTGTCGGATTTTCCTGCTGTTGGTTACAGGAAGAGGGAAAAAACAAAGCGGTGACAAAGCATGACATAACATCTCCAGTGTATGTTTCCCTCTGTGAGACGAGCCGTGCACACGAGGTCGCGGCTGCTGACGCCGGTCAGCAGTGACTCACGGGCTGGAAGTCATTCTTAGCTGTGAAGAGCAACCAAACCAGAAACAGCCAGGACTGGTCAGGACATCCCCCTGTCTCCTCTCAGATCTGCTGACCAATCAGATCGAGGGGGAAACTGGCCAAAAGCAGAATAAACTTTCTGCTGTGAGCCAACGATGAGGTGAGAGTCCTGAGCCCGGGGTCCAGCTTTAACCCTTTCCTGGGGAGGAGCTCTGTCAGGCCTGCACCACAGGACAGACACCGGAGGCTCTTTCCTGCAAACTGGCACCTAAATAGAATGTGGCCTGAAGGTCTAGGCCTTTAGCTCATATTTAGACTTTGCACATTTTAAACTCTTAAATCTTTACAAGTCTGGACTTTTGAGAGTTGAAGGGTTAAAATTGTTGCTTCATCACAGACGGTTTGTGATGATCGTTGGAGCTGGAAACTTAAAAACCACAGGCAGGAATAAAATGTTAGTGTGTGAAGAGTTAGAGGTTAACAGGCTTCTTCCTGACAGAAGACAGAGGCAGCACAGCTCTGGCTTCTTGTAGTTCTCACTTTTTAAAACTGGACAGTAGAAATGTGCCCAGACGTTGGTGAAACACTTCATTCTTCAGGATAGAAATCAGCCAAATTACTGCAAATTAAAAAGGGGATGGACACAGAGTTTATGAAAGAAACCATCTAGGAAAAAAAACGTGTGACCTGCCGGAGGGCGGACGCTGCTCCTTCCTGCACGTAGGCCTGTGTTCATGGCGATGAGCCAGTGACAGGTCAGCACGGCCAATCACAAGTGGCTCGGATCTGAATTACGGCACAGCAGTGACCCACATCACATGGTTGCCATAACGACCTGGCAGGCGTGTGACCAGAGACAGTGATCGGTGAATGTGTGTGTGTGTGTGTGGGACCTCGACTCCTGTGTTTGCAGGAGCACAGTTACTGTAAAATGAACCTCCGTTATACAAACCACGTCTGACCACATGACTCAACCTCAGCAGCTGTGACTGTAAAAGTGGAAAAAGCCCAGAGTTCATCACAGAGAGACATTAAAATAACAGGCTGCTCTAACCTGTTACTGTCAGAGCCACATCTGAGTCACCGGCCAGAGAGGTTTCCAAAGCAGCATGGAGACATGTCCTCTGTCCATCCTCTGTCCATCCTCTGTCCATCGTCTGTTCATCCTCTGTCCATCATCTGTCCATCATCTGTCCATCATCTATCATCTGTTCATCCTCTGTCCATCATCTGTCCATCATCTGTCTATCATCTGTTCATCCTCTGTCCATCATCTGTCCATCATCTGTCCATCATCTATCATCTGTTCATCCTCTGTCCATCCTCTGTCCATCCTCTGTCCATCATCTATCATCTGTTCATCCTCTGTCCATCATCTGTCCATCATCTGTCTATCATCTGTTCATCCTCTGTCCATCATCTCTTCATCATTTGTCCATCCTCTGTCCATCATCTGTCCATCCTCTGTCCATCCTCTGTCCATCCTCTGTCCATCATCTGTCCATCCTCTGTCCATCATCTGTCTATCATCTGTCCATCATCTGTCCATCATCTATCATCTGTTCATCCTCTGTCCATCCTCTGTCCATCATCTGTCTATCATCTGTTCATCCTCTGTCCATCATCTCTTCATCATTTGTCCATCCTCTGTCCATCATCTGTCCATCATCTATCATCTGTTCATCCTCTGTCCATCATCTGTCCATCATCTGTCTATCATCTGTTCATCCTCTGTCCATCATCTCTTCATCATTTGTCCATCCTCTGTCCATCATCTGTCCATCATCTGTCCATCATCTATCATCTGTCCATCCTCTGTCCATCATCTGTCTATCCTCTGTCCATCCTCTGTCCATCCTCTGTCCATCATCTGTCCATCATCTATCATCTGTTCATCCTCTGTCCATCATCTGTCCATCATCTGTCTATCATCTGTTCATCCTCTGTCCATCATCTCTTCATCATTTGTCCATCCTCTGTCCATCATCTGTCCATCCTCTGTCCATCCTCTGTCCATCATCTGTCTATCATCTGTCCATCATCTGTCCATCATCTATCATCTGTTCATCCTCTGTCCATCATCTGTCCATCCTCTGTCCATCATCTGTCTATCATCTGTTCATCCTCTGTCCATCATCTGTCCATCATCTCTTCATCATTTGTCCATCCTCTGTCCATCATCTGTCCATCATCTGTTCATCATCTGTCCATCCTCTGTCCATCCTCTGTCCATCATCTGTCCATCCTCTGTCCATCCTCTGTCCATCATCTGTCTATCCTCTGTCCATCCTCTGTCCATCCTCTGTCCATCCTCTGTCCATCATCTATCATCTGTTCATCTGTCCATCCTCTGTCCATCATCTGTCCATCATCTGTTCATCATCTGTTCATCATCTGTCCATCCTCTGTCCATCCTCTGTCCATCCTCTGTTCATCATCTGTCCATCCTCTGTCCATCATCTGTCCATCATCTGTCTATCATCTGTCCATCATCTGTCCATGCTTTGTCCATCATCTGTCTATCATCTGTTCATCCTCTGTCCATCATCTGTCCATCATCTGTCTATCATCTGTTCATCCTCTGTCCATCATCTGTCCATCCTCTGTCCATCATCTGTCCATCCTCTGTCCATCATCTGTCTATCATCTGTCCATCATCTGTCTATCATCTGTCCATCATCTGTCCATGCTTTGTCCATCATCTGTCTATCATCTGTTCATCCTCTGTCCATCATCTGTCTATCATCTGTTCATCCTCTGTCCATCATCTGTCCATCCTCTGTCCATCATCTGTTCATCCTCTGTCCATCATCTGTCTATCATCTGTCCATCCTCTGTCCATCATCTGTCCATCATCTGTGCATCCTCTGTCCATCATCTGGCTATCATCTGTCCATCCTTTGTCCATCATCTGTCCATCATCTGTTCATCCTGTCCATCATCTGTCTATCATCTGTCCATCCTCTGTCCATCCTTTCTCCATCATCTGTCTATCATCTGTTCATCATCTGTCCATCCTCTGTCCATCATCTATCCTCTGTTCATCCTCTGTCCATCATCTGTCCATCATCTGTCTATCATCTGTCCATCCTCTGTCCATCATCTGTCTATCATCTGTTCATCCTCTGTCCATCATCTGTCTATCATCTGTCCATCCTCTGTCCATCATCTGTCTATCATCTGTTCATCCTCTGTCCATCATCTGTCCATCATCTGTCCATCCTCTGTCCATCATCTGTCCATCATCTGTTCATCCTCTGTCCATCTTCTGTCCATGCTCTGTCCATCAGCTGTCCATTGTGGTTGTTGTACACACCATGGAACAGGTGTTTCAAAGGGTCACTTAAATGTGTTGGGCTGAAGAATGCATGGTTTTAGTGTTTTACGGTTTTAGAGGCCTGAAAATAACTGCCAATAATTAGTTTTAGTGCTGGTAAAGGTCTGAAGATAGAGGACACCTGAACAAATGTGGGGTCTTTTCCGATATGAGTCCACCCCATTTTGTCAAGCTATATAAACCTGAATTCTGGAGAGAAAAGACTTCTCTCCATGCACACGTAATTAAACCTGAGATGATTCATCACACTTGTGTTTGTTCCTGAGAATTAGCAACTCTCACACCATAAAGAAATTTCCATGACACCATCCTCTGTCCATCATCTGTCTATCATCTGTTCATCCTCTGTCCATCATCTGTCCATCTTCTGTCCATCCTCTGTCCATCCTCTGTCCATCTTCTGTCCATCCTCTGTCCATCCTCTCTTTTATCCTATGACCAAAGCTGCTGGCACCAACAGGCCCAGTCTGACACTTTGAATTGAAACTGTCACAAAAGGTTTTTCAAAGAATCATTAATTAACAAAACACAGTGTCTAGTTTGTGTCGACCTCATTTCCAAATACTTCCTTTATTTTGTGTGAATAGAAACAAATACTCCCATACTGACATATTCAGGCAGCTGCTTGAATAACTGTTATTTTCTGTTTCTACCAGCTGCTAATTTTCTTTCTCTTCATGTTCTGGTGGCCTGTTGAATGTCTGCACAGTTTATATAATGTCTGAGGAGAAAAACAGGCTGAGACAGAACAGGACACCAAGAAAAGTCCCAAACAAACAAACAAACAGACAAACAGACAAAGACCAGTTTGTGTCTGAAAGTTTTTCATGATATAATCATTGTCTGTGGTGTCACCTGTGATTAAAGTCAGATTAGACCATGTGATAAATGGCTTCACTAAAGCAGAACCATCTTAGTTAAATGAACGTTGTTACCATTCATCCTGTGGGGAACATAAGACTCTGAACCATGGCAGTCCATCCAAAAGTTGGTTTTTAATTTGCAGTCTGGAACAACAGACGTACATTAGCTTGACTGGAAGCAGCTTATACAAACCTCTATATAATATTTAACACTTTTATTGTCAGCTCACTTATGGAGTCAACAGCTAATTTAGAGCTAATTTCATCATTAATCGCTCATTCTACAGAAAAGCTCTGCTGATGAAAAGGCTGCAGCATTGTTCAAACAAGCTCTATTATATTCAGGTTCTAAAGAAGCAGAGTTATTCATGGTTTCACTGATCGAGGTCTGCACGTACCAGGTCATTACTCAGCTCTAAGACTCTCACTGTCAGATGTGAAACCTGTGTGTACATGTCACGGGCTAATGAAACAGTTTACACAGGAACACATTATGCAGGTTGTTTATCCAGTGGGCGGGATGAAAACAGTTTCTTAAGAAAACTTCTAAAAGAATTTGAATCAGTTTAAAAATATTCATGTCTAAGATTTTTTTATTGTCATTATCAGTGGAAAGCATCAGGAAACATAGAACAAAGGACATGTGATGAAATGGAGGCGGAGACTGGATTCTGGAACATAAGAACAAACTAAACACACAGCGAGGATCTGTGAGGATCTGAATATAAATCACTGCATCGTCCATCAAAGAGCAAACAATTTCCAGCACGTACATCAGAGACTGTGTATGGTTCAAACGTCTTTATGTTTATTGGTGTCTTTAACTCACAGGGACTCATTTCACTTCACTCTGCCTGGCATTATTCTGATCAGATTCCCCCTGTTCACGTCGAGCTGATCACGATTTTTCATTTAAAAACTTAAAATCAATCAGATCTGTGTTTACAGCTTCAGAATAAACTTTCTGACATGAGCAAAGTGGCTCCACCTGCTGTGAGGGGTTTAATCTGCAGGAAATAGAACAGTAGAAGAAGAAGTCAGTCTGATTGGGTCGATGGTTCTGTGGATTCTGGCTTCGTTCGTCTTCTCAAACTCTTGTTTCAACAACTGGTTGTTTGGAGCCTTTGGACCATCAAGGTCCAACGATCCTTAAATCTTTGAAAGGCTCCAACAAAAACGTCGTATCAGCCACAGACCAGTTTGGTTTTGGTGCCTCCATGTTTCTGTCCCTCCCAGAAACACGTCCCATCACCTAATGTTCCCCCCACGTGGGTCAGACATGAGCAGGAAGAACCTATTTATTCCAACAAGAGAGAAACGATGGGATCAAGTGTTTCCATGGCCAATATTTGACTATTGATCTGATCAGGTTTACACCCCCCCCCCTCTCTCTCATTCCTATTGGAAACTGCTTCTGATTGGACCAGTCTGTCCCCACTGAGGTGGTCACATGATGCAGTTCTTATGGCTGTTATTGCCTTTATTGGTGAACATCAGCTCCATGCGATCTCTGGTACGGTCGACTGTATGATGTCATTGCGATGGCGTCCTCGTCCTGCACCAGGCTCACATGCCTCTGATTCTTTCTGCTGAAGCTCACAGTGAAACAAAGGAGGCAGAAATATGTTGCAGGTATGTGAAACATGCAGGACATGAACACAGTCTCAAACATTTACCTGACCCTTAAACTATGAGTTGTGACTCAATAAACTCTGTGTCATCACAGGAACATGAACGTCCTTAGACCTGAGCCTTTAGAACAACACATTTAGTATTTCAACTTTTACTCCAGATGACGTGTAAAGGGCTTGTTGATTGACCAAAACCTTCTCACAGTGGTTTGTTTTGGTCAATACAATCTACACAATCCCCTGGTGTCCTGTGGTAATGCTGCAGTGACAGCCTCACCTCAGTTCAGCCACGTTCTGAATAACGCCATGTGGTTAATCTGTTAATCTGTAACAGTGAGCAGTAACTCAGGTTTCTGCTCACTGATATTGGATCATTCTGCAGACCCTCATTAAAAATGTTCTGAAACAATGAATGCGAACGTGTAAAATAAACCATTATGACGTTAAGCTAAGGGAGGTTACATTAGGAAGCTCATTTTTTAAAGCCCTTCGATGGGTCTGTTCAAAGAAAATCATCAGCAACACAGATCAGGGTATCAGGGTTAGGACAAAGTTAAAGGAATATTCTGTAAAACAGTGTAAAGGCCTGAAGGCAGAACAGGAAGAGGAAATACAACAACCTCTCTGAGGTGAACCACTAAGGCGATTCATCACCTCGTTTACTCCTCTTTTTCCTCTTGTGTTGTTTTGTTCTTCAGAAAATCAAGTCAACATCGTTTCTTGAGTAAGAGGAGAGTGTTGTGTCATGTTACATACTGAGGCCTCACAGTAAAACTTTAGACCTGACTGTTTCCCAACTGAGCGAGCGGAAGGATGAAGGGATTTCCAATAAAGTCAAATAGTTTTGGTGGATATTATCATGCATGTCTGGCATTTTCTCTGCGGATGTTGATCCACAGCCAAAACGATGTGCCAGAAAATCTAACTCCCCCAGATAGAGATCTCATTATCTCCAGTGTCAATCATGCGTAAGTGTCCACAGTCCATGTAGAGCAGCAGAACTTCTTATTATATAATGTCTGTAAACTATCATCACTTAATGTGAAAAAGTGAGTGGGAGAGGAAAGACTAAACTAAGAGCTAGCAGAGAATAAACAGCTCCAGGGCTGATATTAAATAAAATCAATTAATAGTAGTGTGTAGTTCACTGGCTTTATCTGAATCATACGGGCTGTGGGCTGCAGGGGCTGATGGATATGTGGTAACGTGTGCAGTCACTCATGCAGAGATTCCAGGGAATAAAAATGCTCCATTTAACAACCAACCTGCAGGTGGGTGGATGAGAATCATTGAATTCCTGCCCCCAAAAATCCCAGTCTGACTAAATTTGCTTTAACCCTCCTATTGTCTTCAGGTCAATTTGACCCATTTTCAAAAGTTAATATGTGATAACTGGTTTTCTTTCATATAATTAACTAAAGGTGTGTCATTAATTTGAAAACAATACTAGACACCTTTTGTCCTCCCATTCTGATTTGACAGCTTACACCTGTGCCAACACAAAGCCCTGCTGAACACCTGCAGTGAATGTGAAAAATGAGAACACGAGCTGATAAAATACTGAGCAGTCCCCAGTGGATGATTAGTGACTGTGTGCATCTAATTATAACACAACAGGATCCACAGGTATAGAGGATTTTCTTCCCCCTTTAAACCGTCCAGTTATTAGATATGACTCTAAATGTTAAAGTAGCTTAAAGAATCATGAATCAGCATCAGCAGCTGTGTATGCAGTTTTTCAGCAGCTGTAAATGAAACACAGCATCTTTCAATCTGGACTTTCTCAACTGTAACTTCCTGTGACATGTGTTCAAAAAAAAAAACCCACCAAACCCTCAAAATCAGCTGCTGAGGATCAGGACTAAAACAAATGTACTTTGTTCTGTCTCTTTTCGTGTGAATACAGTGCAGCTGTGTCCTGTAGGCACAACACTGATTATTATAAAATCTGATTTCTGTTTCTGGCATTAAAGCCAGAAACAGTTTATTCTGACAACAGCCAATTAAACCACAGATCTTCACATCATCATCATCATCATTTCTTCAGACTAATGTTTATTTTCTCAGCTGATAAGCTCTCAGTCTGTTTTCTCATTATTTGGCTTAAAGACACTCAGTCTGGTTCTGACTTTACATTTGGAGACTTGGCACAGTTCACGCTGCTGTTGGGAATTAAGGGATGAATAAATAAATGGATGACTACACATCATCTTTATCTTTCAGCAAGAGAACGAAAATCCTCTATATTATTTTTACTTTAAACTATGACACATAAAAAAATGCAGTGAAGCAGCTCGGCCCATACTGTGCTGTCTGAAACACCGAATATCATCTAAATGTCATGTGGTGATGATGTTATTAGAGCCATGTGTGCAGCAGCATGAGGACTAACTTACTGTGGTTTACATCAATAAAAGCTCTTTGTGATTTGGATTCATTATAATTATTTTAATTGTTGTAGTAGTTAAACATTACATGTTGGTAAAGGGCTGGAGGGGCTGCCCTGTAATAAAATACGGTAATAAAAATCTAATAGTTGCTGTTTCATCATGATGATGATTATTATTATCATCATTGTTATTATTATTATTGTGATTACTGTCAGGACCAGGGATGATTTTCCTCTGTAGCCCGGATTCTCCAGATTCATCTCAAAAAGCTGAATTTCCATCTTCTCGGGTTATTCACGCACTTGAGCAATAAGGCTGAATCTCAGGGAGTGGCCTGCTCTTTATGGGCGTTTCTAAAAAACACAACCTGAACTAGAAAGTATAAAATCCGAGCGCTGCGCCGGTTCAGGCATATCTGATTCACAGAAAGCACCAGGAGGGTCCAACAGCGGAACTCCAGGAAAAGCGAGAAAAAGTCCAGACATGTACGCACGGACAAACAGCATGACTCTGACTGTTCAGCGGGAGCGCTTTGCCTTCTCCAGGATGGCGAACCGCAGCACCGAGCCGGAGGTCTTCACCTTCGAGCGGATCCCGGCTCAGGCCACCGCCGTCCGCTCCTACGTGCCCATCCGCCCGAAGAAGCGCTGCACCCGGGTTATGTACCCCGCTAAGGTCCGCATGCACCTTCCCCCGCCGGAGAAGAGTCCGGCCAAGCGCTGGCTGCTCGTCCTGTGCCTGGTGGTGCTGTGGCAGATCTACACCGAGGAGCCCTGCGCCGAGACGCCGCTGGGCACCACCGAGACCCCGGTCGGCGACTACCAGGGTTACGCGTTCCAGGCTGCGGAGGAGCAAGCATTGCAGCTCCCGCAGTTCAGCGTCAGCCCCGAGCTCCTGCCAGCCACAGCGACCAGCTGCGTGGACGGCGGCTCACCCGGCGACCAGGCCATCCCGAACACCACCTGTGCGGAGCCGGGCCGGGAGGCTGAGAGCAGCAGGCTGTTCGATCAGCGCGCCGGGAACAGTTACATGGTGGCCCTGCTCGTCTACAGACTGAGCAGTGAAAACTAAAGGTCCTGGGACTAACTGGGTCGTGACCCGCCCCACTGTGGGCGCTGGGATAAAAACTACTACGAGCTGGAGTTGATCCTGAGCAGCTTCTGGAGAACAGCGGTGCGCCCTGCGCGGCGTGGCCGGGGAGGGAGCTCCATGCACCGGCTTCACTCTACCAGCTGTCCCCCCTGAGCCTGGAGGAGGACACAGTCTGGGAGAACAAAAGCAAGAAATGTGAACACTAAGAAAAAAACTGAAACTTGAAGTAAAAAAACAAAAGACTTGAACTGATCTCTGTGGTATCACTGTAGACCAGCTGCAGCAACAGGCCTGTGGGCACTGGATGTTCTGTAGTTTAGTTGTTTTGTAAAGCTGTCACTGCTGTGGGCCCCTGAGCTCAAACTGACTGTGTTTGTTTTTAAATGTTTTATTTAGTTATTTATTTTATTTGCTATTTATTGATTTAATAATTTAAATAAAAATGTCTGAATGAAGTGTTTGTGTCCTGCCTCCTCACTGAACAATCTGGGTTTTCAAATTCACCTAAACATCATCAGGATATTTGGTTTAGAAGATGTTCAATATTTTACAGTTTGCAATCTGCAAACACTTTCCAATGCAGACTGAAACCATTATTTTCTACTACAAAATATTTTGCACGTGAACTGAGGTTTTTCCTGTTTGAATCACAGAAACGAGGCCTGACGTGATGCTGATGCACATTTTCTTACTGAGGTGGTTTGTAAATCCTTTGAGAATCTGGGTCCACACACATGGAGATGATCTGCTGAAGGAAATAAAGATTTAAGTTTGAATTTAATTACTGGTCTGCACAGAGCTCTGACCTCATCCGGAAGAAAAACTCTTCTGCTCCTTCAGCATCAGTGATTCAGCCTGTGGTTCCTCTGCAGATTCACTTTCAGATCTTAGTGTCAGAGCCGTGGAAACGTCTGTGCTGAGTCACGGATCCATGAGCCTGGAAGAGCTGCAGCTTCACGTTACATCACAGCTGATGAGTAACAGTGGATGTGTAAGAAAACTGTTGCTGCAGTGATCAAACAGCCATGAACTGTGACGAGCACAGACTGTAGCTGGGAGATTATTCACCCCCATAGATCAGTGGGGGCAAACATCCACTCCAGGACCCTGGGGGAGACCTGTTGATGTAGGCGGCATCATCATGTCCCACATCAGGTGCCACAGAAATTCAAACATAAACCCTGACAGAATCAGGGCCATGTTGTGATGTGGGTCCGACGAGAGCTGGTTCTGTTCCAGTCCTGAGATAGGAGGTTAAAGAACTAAACACACAGAGTCTTTCTCAGCAGGAACGTCACTGTAGTGAGAACATTGTTAAAAGGCAGGAAAATACTGTGGTTGTATAATATTTTATCACAGATCATTTAAGCCAAATACGACAATGGGACAATCGTGCGGATATTAAGGTGCTTCATGACAAACGCTGTCTTTTCTCCACACACAACAGGAAGCAGCTTTTTCCACTGGCTCCAGGTGAGCTACCTGTGCACCTGCTGACAGAGACATGAGAGCCTTTCTTAAAAAGATCTTTACGCCGTGGGTTTTGTGTGTAAACAAAGAGGCATTAGACGTTTCCTGGAACAACACATTTCTTCACCTCCCCGATCCACAGAGATAAGACTTTCCTAGTACCATCTGTAATTTGCTGTGTCAGTGCATGTTTCTGCTGGTTCAAGTTCAGAGACACAGGTGAAAGGTGAAAGGTCACCGCCTGCAGCACCTGTTGGTGATCAGTTGATTGACACTCGGTGGTGAGACGTTATTTTAGTGTGGACACGTTTCACTCTGATAACGTTCTTCTGTGGACCAGTTCTCACTACTAAAAGGTTTATAGAAGGTTAAGACTTGTTTTTAGGGTCAGTGCTAGAATTAGGTTTAGTTTAGGGTGAAGGTCAGGGTTGGGTTAGGGTGAAGGTCAGGGTTGGGTTAGGGTGAAGGTCAGGGTTGGGTTAGGGTGAAGGTCAGGGTTGGGTTAAGGTGAAGGGGAGGTATAAAGTCTATGAGTGTCCTCAGTGTGTGTGTCAGGAAACATGCCTCTGATTTAGGTTCTTTAGTTCTAATGTTCTAACTGAGGGCTGTAAGCTCCGGGAAGATGCTTTTGTTTAGAAGTACCAATATTTCTTTGAAGAGTAAAGAATGAGTGATGGTGCAGAAACCAACTGAACTGAGGTCAGGCAGAAAGTCACTCAGACCCTCTGGCTCTGACTCAGATCTGATCTCTGGCCATAGAACATTCACCTGTGTTGTAGTTTAAGGCCAAACCAAGAATCTTTTGCTGCAGTTTTTCGTGATATGTGACAGGAGAGATGGATGTTTAGTTTCCCCTGTACCTGCTCAGGTGCACACACACAGGGATTTGTTGTGTTTGGGCCTCAGATCAGTTGAGCGTACTGAGGACAACGTCAGCACGAATTGTTGGATCTAACCCGTTAAACCCGAACGCATCGGCCCGTTCTACCAGACTGGTTTTACCACAGTCCAAGTCAGTGAGCTGTAATCCTCATGTCTCAGTACCATCATTCACATCAGTCACCGTCAGTTTGCTTCCTCACTGGGTGGATGTTTTTGTTCTGATCATGTGGGTCAGTTCAGGATCTGGGACAGTGACGCAAAACAAAAACCTGTTTTCTGTTCTCGCGTTCACACGTCTGACCAGTGATGCTGACGTTTGTCGTGTCCTGTCACTCTTTCACTCAGACCTGCTGTTGTGCAACCAAACGCCCGTCTCCACCCTGACCCGACCTGCCCAGATGTTTAAGGAGGTTCAACACACAGTGTGTCCAGACCACAACCACAGACCTGTAGACTGTAACTCTCTAGTCTCTACACGTGGATGTTATTTTTCAGAATCAGATATTTTAGCGTTAACTTTATATGACTGAACAAATTCCTCATTGTGTCAATAGATCACTCACTTGGTTCCCTTTCAGTTCCCTTTAAAATGTTTTGTTTATCTCTAGAGACAGAACCTTTTCATTAAGGCTCACAATCCTGTGAGAACCACCGGTTTCCCACTTTCATCCCACTTCTCATGTGGAGGGAGACCCGGTGCCTGTGGGACGCTCAGAGTGGCACCAATATTTCAGTATTTATGGTAAAAACATTTCAGATGACAGGTGTAGCTTTTCTTTGAACAGGTGTCGTCAACCTGTTTGTTCGTGGAAGAAACAATTAAAAATGTTTGAGCTGTGTCACTGGGCCTAGGTGAGGGTCATAGGTCAAACACCTGACAGGGAAATGACTGTAATTAGATTGACTCCATGATTTGTTTGGACCCCCCTCTGCCTGTACAGCACGGAGAACTACAGGTGAACCCGACTGGTCCAGAACGTTGTGTCTCCACATTGGACTGATTCAGTCGGCACGTTCTGTCGTGTTAACATCAGTCAGCTAACAGTCAGTCAGCCCATCAGTCTGATTCTGACTGGCTGTTATTCCCATTACTGGTGAATATCAGGCCAACACCTGTCAGGGTTAATGATGTGGAAAGAGACTTCTGACCTTTCACAGATCAACAGACACAGAGTTAAATATTGACTTTAAATCAGAGAGTTTCCCTCAGCCAAGGTCGGCTGATATCTGAACCGCTGAAAACACAGCGACTGGTTTCAGCTCGTGTTATTGGCCGTTTGAAGCTTCAGAAACCAGCTCCAGTGAATCTGGACCATCTGGCTCAGATGGTCCAGATTCACTGGAGCTGTTCTGGTGTTTTTGTCTAAAAATGTCAGACATTAAAATGTAAAGATCATTTTTATTTCGTTTCGTTTGTAGCTCCCAGTATCAGTGTTTTCTGTTTCCTGTGTTGGTTCATGTTTGACCAAACCAACGAAAGATATGAAAGACTCAAGTGTGTGTGTGTGTGTGTGTGTGTGTGTGTGTGTGTGTGTGTGTGTGTGTGTGTGTGTGTGTGTGTGTGTGTGTGTGTTGAGGTCATTTTTTTTCTCCTTCACACTGTTGAGGTTTGGGTTTTTTTTTATTGTGTGGCCTCCGCAAACTGTCATGTGAAGGGTGAATAACAAGCTGCATCACTTCCTGTTCTAGAAGGAACTGGACTGAAAAGCAGAAACAAACATTATTACACCACAAAGGAACCAAAACAATTTGATTTATTCACAGTTTAGCGCCTGATTTATGAATCCTGGACATTTGTTCAAGTGTAAACCTAAAATAAAGTAGTATAAAGTAGTATACTCTCAGTTTACTTTCTGTGTACTTAATGAAACTAAGAATACTTCACCTATACTGACAGGTATACAGACAATTTTGAGTAGACTTGGCCAGTACTTGTACTTATACTGAAGTATAAACATAAAGTATTTGGTCCATACTTGTACTCTATATGCTTTGTATAATTAGGTATAATTACTGTAAATATTCCTGCCTTAGATGTAGTAGTATTTGTTTTGTAGTTTCTGGTGGAATAGCTCAGAGTACAGTAGTAGTAGTAGTACATGGGCAGTAGCAAAAATCTGCTGAACCATAAGTCAGGGGGGTCGGGGGGTTGGAGTAGTGAAATTTCCCAGCATGCCTCATTGACAGAGTGTTTGTTCCGTTGGTTGTGTATTTGGTTCTAATAAATTAATGTTGTGATTCATGTCCTGTGTTGTGTCACTGTGAGTATTTGTCTTGTCAAAATAAAATGAAGCTGGTAAAAGTATCAAGTCATCATAGTTTCCTGGGCTGGAGCCGTGACGTTGGCCCCCAGCTGGTCGGAAACATGATGTAACTCAAAGAAAAAAAAAGAAACTCACTGATTGGACGATGCTAAAAAGGCATGGACAACATGAAGAAGAACTGCTTTTCTTCTTCGTGTTGTTCTATTGGCTGTGGATCATCGGACCAGCAGCTTGTATCTGCAGAGGTCTAACCACAGCGTGGACTCTCTCTCTCTCATGCCGTCGTGTTTACAGACGCTGCCCCTCTGAGTGTTTGTGTGCGAGCACAACATTATAGCAAGAGGTGAGCTCATCAGCCAGGGAATCAGAAGCTGTGGGCACCCACCGCCCACACACACACACACACACACACACACACGTGCAGCAGAAACCTCAACGGAAATGCTCATTTCTCATTGATAAACCCTGAAGGACAAAAAGCAGCCAGACCAAAGACGGTCGGTCAGGAGCAGGTCTGTTGTTGAGGAATCAGAAGAACGTCTATGTTGTGTAAAAGTTTGGCTGATGTTTGGAATCTTGTTGCGTAGCTTCAGTGCAGGTTGAGGCCTGTTCTGTCTCTTACAGCTCTTTAGTAAACGTGGAGGTGAAGTGAGGACACACGTGGAGGAGTCAGACCTGGGCCCCATGTGGGTCTGTACCTTCCTGCTCCTACAAACTACAGATCTAACACTTGGCAATCATTTATTTAGGAATCTAGATGTTGATAAAACAGGTATTACTACAGGAGCCACCTCACAGGTCCTGTCAGCTTCTTCTGACTTTGTGCCTTAGTGGTCTATTTAACCAGGCATCAGGGGCCCTGAGGGTCTGGGGCCCAGTAACACATCAAATCCCAGTCAGGGTCCCAGTAAGTCCTTTTCATTCAGGAGGCAGGTTTTATCTAAAACATGGACGTTTATTGATGAATAAGACCTGAGATATGTGTATTAAATGTTGCACAGAGTCTTTTATTACAGGTAAATAATAAATTTAATAAAATTAATAAATTAATAAAAGTCTTATTTTGTAATAAACTGAACTGAGCTCTAAAACCTGGCAACACTGGCAGAAATAAATTGATGTGGACTAACAGACGGACACAGCTGAGCCCCACGTACTGTAACAGAACAAGAGAGAACAGGCCTCTGTATGATTCTGTAACTATCTGCTGTTCTCTCGGTTCCTCTGTTGTATCGCTAAGAACCCTCAGTCCCACTCTGGAAAACCCAGAACCCACACAAACAGGCAACATGGCGGCCGCAGGCAGAGTGAAGCGTCAGAGTGATCCTGTAGAAAAAGAGGAAGGAAAAGAGCTGAACAGGTTTTTTCCTGCAGAGGAGACATGGTTGGAAGGGGGACAAGGTTTTCCTCCCTCTTCTTTCCTCCCATACCAACAAAGTGAGTCACCGTTGGCAGGAAGCATCGAGAAGCTCGCCAGTTCAAACCGGAGAGGAGAGGAAGGGAGGAACACTGGATCTAGACTCTGACTGAGCGGGAGGAGGAGGGAAGGGCAGGGCAGACACAGGAAACAAAAAAGGAAAGTTGGGATTTCGAAGAACCTTCATTAGTCAAGTTAGAAGCTGGAAACAATAAAACATCTTCATTGTTCACCAGTAACGTTTCATCAGCAGAGCTGGCTCCTCTGTCACAGGATCATCAGTGGTTGAAACTGTGGGAAGACAAACCTCAGGCTCTTTACCGAAACTGGCAAACAGCTGCCACGAGCAGCCTGAGCAGATTCCAGGGATTCACCCTGCAGGCAGGCGGAAACACAAAAACGTGACTCATCGGCTCATCAGGAGTTTACAGAGCTGTTGCAAACCATGAGTTACTCTCACTTCACGTGTGTGTTGCCAGTTTGTGGAAAACTATGTAAAGTATTTATTAACAGAGAACCTCGTGGGAAATGTGAAGAGGTTCTTGTGATGTTCTTTGAATAAAGGTGCATCAGTGTTTCCTGTTCCAGTCGAAGGTGTTTGATGATGAAAGTGTTAATCTGAGCTTTCACACGTCGTCAGGTCTGCAGGTAGAGATTACAGGATAACAGGAAGACGTCACTTGACCTGCCAGTCGTTTTTAGAAGCATTAGTCTGCAGCTGTACATGTTGATAATCAGTTTATACATTGATTTTGGTGCAGATGTGCTGCAGCTGTTTTCTACTGGAGAGGACTCCTGTATAATACTGTTGGAAGGTTTTCCAAAACCTGGCAACCCAGTTTGTTTGTATTAAACACACCGTTTATTATTAACACTTAATTACTCCTTTGATTAGAGCTGCGTCATAATCTGAAAGACCTGGTGTGTCTGACGTCTCCACCGGACAGGAAGGGGGGAGGAAATTAGGAAGTTACTCGAACCCCTGGACGGTCACTGCAGCTATCGGACTCACGTGGTCCAGGATCAGTATAAATACAGTATCTGCCTGTGGTGGAGACTGAACTTCCACTGAGGGCTTTTCTCCAGCAGCTGTGCGGGTCACGGGTGCAGCATTACAGGAATACCTGTGAGGTGACACAGTGACCGACTGGGCCGAGGCCAGACTGAGGCAGCGCTGTCCCCATTTTTGTTCCCATTGTTGTGTAGTGGTTTGTGTCCTACCTGCCCAGTTGCTGCTCCTTTACATCAAAGCGAGCCGAGGCCCCACGTCACTGAATGTCTGACATATATTTCATTATCGTTGGACAATCCTTTGGTTGCATAAGCTCTGGCTCTCAGTGCAGCTAATGAAACAGCTGTGGTTTTACATGGTGCGTCCATGTGTGAGCGCTGAGCTTCACGTTTCTTTGTGATGTCTAATTGATGAGTAATCAGCCCACAATCTGTTGCTGAGTTATTTATAAGCTCCTGGTCACATTTTTCCTCACGGCTGCAGAAATCCAGGATTAGAAAAGTATCTCAGGTATTTTTTGTGGAGAGGAACGCCTACAGGCCCGGCTGGGTGGAGCTGCTTTCAGGTGCACAGTCATACGTCCGACATTTGAACCGTTAATCTGAGCCGTTTCCCACAGCCCCCCCTCCACCTGGGCAGCTCCTGCAGCGGCGGGATCAGAGGACAGATAATGTCTGTGCTCCATTCACACAGAAACGCCCCCTTCATACCTGCTGCACATACAGGACGCCACGCCAGCATTTCTGAGATAGCAAAGGAAGGTGCAGCATGTGTCACCCACCGCAACACACCTGAACGCATCACCGCCACATTCACAGCAGCGTATTTTGAAAGGCCTGTGCCCAGGCTGGGTGAGGCTTTTATTTTGACACCGCCATCACCTGTGATTATGAAGCGGGTGTTTATTGGCTTCAGTCCATTCATTTCACTGCCGCCCCCCCACCCTCAGCACATTAACGCTCCTCCACCCTGCACATGAAAGCTCCTCCTCTCATAATGACCCCACACGAGACACGATTTATTTTTATGATTGAACAGACTTTTATTTTCATCATATTCTCATTATTCTGCTTTTTGACTTTAGTCTTTTCAGCTTCATGCTGTGTTTTCATTTTGCAGCTTTTTCTGAATTTATTCCCTCCATCCATCATCTATACCTGCTTAAACTCTCTCGGACGTTTGTCTCATTTTGTTCCAGCTTTTCTCCAACTTCTTCATTTTTTCTGTCTTTCTTCTAATTTACTGATATTTTTCTGATTTTCTTCTGGTTTGTTTTAAATTTGTTGGTAACGTTTCCTTTTTTTAACCTGATGTTCCCTTCCCAGCTGTTTATTTGTGTGTGTGTGTGTGAAATATTTAGTGCTTTTGCCTCTTTGCCTTCAAATGAAATGATCTGAGGAGGACAGTCTCTCCTTGGTGTTCGCCGTTACCTTTGAGGGGCCACAGGTTTTAAACACAGACACATGCAGGAGGTCTGCAAAGCTGCCGTCATCACCTCCCACTGCCCTGTGGCCTCTGATATCATCCTGATATCATCCTGATATCATCCTGATATCATCCTGATATAATCCTGATATCATCCTGATATCATCCTGATATCATCCTGATATCATCCTGATATAATCCTGATATCATCCTGATATAATCCTGATATCATCCTGATATAATCCTGATATCATCCTGATATCATCCTGATATCATCCTGATATCATCCTGATATCATCCTATAATCCTGATATCATCCTGATATAATCCTGATATCATCCTGATATCATCTGATATAATCCTGATATCATCCTGATATCATCCTGATATCATCCTGATATCATCCTGATATCATCCTGATATCATCCTGAAATCATCCTGATATAATCCTGATATCATCCTGATATCATCCTGATATCATCCTGATATAATCCTGATATCATCCTGATATCATCCTGATATAATCCTGATATAATCCTGATATAATCCTGATATCATCCTGATATCATCCTGATATAATCCTGATATAATCCTGATATCATCCTGATATCATCCTGATATCATCCTGATATAATCCTGATATAATCCTGATATCATCCTGATATCATCCTGATATCATCCTGATATAATCCTGATATAATCCTGATATAATCCTGATATCATCCTGATATCATCCTGATATCATCCTGAAATCATCCTGATATAATCCTGATATCATCCTGATATCATCCTGATATCATCCTGATATCATCCTGATATCATCCTGATATCATCCTGATATCATCCATACAAACAGATAAACGGTAACGTCCTGACATTCCCACATTCCAGGGTCCACGTTTGCAAAATCTGCACAAAAGTTCTGTTGCTCAATCCCTTTGTTGCTTTCTACAGTGTAGCGTGTCCACACACCCAGGACACTCCCTCTCACACACACACACACACACACACACACACACAGAGAATATGCTCTGATGAAACATGATCTTCCTGCTCTGATGAAACTACACTTCAAACAAAGATGAGTGTAAAACTTATTCCCTCAACATCCGTTTTCTCAGAAACAAAGAAGCGTGTTTGTGGCTGTTTTAGCAGGAAGGCAGAGGGGAGTCCCCCCATGTTTCAGAGCCAGGCCTCATCCTCAGGGAGAAGGTGCCTTATCTCCTGCCCTCCTTCCACCTGTCAGACCCCCACAGCCAACACTCCCTGCTCCCAAACCTGAGTCCACCAACCAACTTAACCTGTGACCAGGTGACTCTGTGCACAGGCTCCAAAATAAAAGCTGCTCCTGTTCCTCTGGTTCCACCTATAGTCCTGGACTCCACATTTTACAACAACCGAAAGTCCAAATGAGCAGCAGAGAAACTGAACCAGGGTACCAGAGTCTCAAACATGGGACACATGAAGTTTGGTTGTTTTTGCCAGGACACAGAATAAAATGAGGCCTGTAGTAGAAGCTTTGGTTTGGAAAACACTTTGGAGCCACAGGTCTGATCCAGTTCTGGGTCGGAGTTGTTCATGATGGAGCCTGGAGCTTCGTGTTTGGTTAGAAGGAGAAGAAGAAAAAACAGTTTCGGCTGCACCAATCTCTCCATCTGTGACTTATGTGCCGTAACTTGTTGAATTTCCCCTTTGAAGCATCTGAGAGTGGAGACTTCCTGCATTGTTCAGGTGGATCACACAGACACAGGTTTGTGCTGCTTCAAGGGCCCAGTTGGACACGAATCTTAGTAATGATGAAACTGAAAATGAGTTTAGTTCATTTTGGAATGAAAAGAAGGTTGAAGGTTTGATGATCAGTGCTGGACGAAGTACTCAGACCCTTTACTGCAGTATCAGCAGAAATACAGCAAAATGATGATCAGACTGTATTTTGTTGGATCCATCTGATCCTGAACAGGAACTAAAGTTATCAGATAAATGTAGAGCAGGAAAAAGTCCAAGGTTTGACTCTGACATGTAGTGAAGTCCAAGGATGAAGTAGTACTACATGGAAATACTCAGCTAAAGTACAAGTACCTCAGAACTGCACCGAAGTAACCGAATAACATACTCTGTTACCTTCCAGAGCAGGAACCCTGATGGACAGACAGACATGTGGTGTCGAGTCAAATCACAGCTTCATCAGTTTGGACTGAGTGAAACCTTTCCAGGCTGCAGCCATGGACAGCGCCACCTGGTGGAGAACAGCAGCAGGGAGCCCAGAGTCTAACGTGCTGGTGTTCAGTCACCTCATGGAAACAGTCTCATGTTAAAGGTTAAAGGTTAAATCACCAGTGTGCAGATGTGTTTCTGACTTTAACCTTTTTCTCTCATTTTTACTATTTTTGTCTGATTCTCAGACTTTTTTCTTAAACTAACTTCACTCTAAAAAAAAAACCAAAATGATCTGATCGTCTGACATGAATCAGTTCGTGGATGCAGGAGTTTAAAGTAAATGCAAAGAGCCGACGACCAGTGAACCCGGAGTGCTGTGATGTGCCCTCCCAGCCGGGAGCACACGAGACATCTGAAAAGTGATGACATGTGAAACCAGGACAGAAACAAAGACATGCCGGGACACATCCGAGGCTGAGCTCACCGGTCCCGCTCAGAGAAAACCTGTCTGAAGTGATTCTTCAAAACAAAAGCTTGAAGCCATTTGTCTCTGAGAGGAAAGTTTCATCCACACAGTCCTCTGAGGGAACAATGAGGTCAGGTTCCCCAGTCACGCCTCTGCATCCTCCAGAGTCCAAACAAGGCCGCACCTCTTCCATGGCTCCTCACTGAGACGGTATCCCACAATGCTTTGTGTCTGAGTCTGTGGCAGCTAAGTAACGTGGCTGGAGGCTGAAAATAACAGACATTAAAGGTCAAAGGTGCCAGAAGGTGGTTCAAAAAAATCCTCCCATTCAAGTTCTGTCTAGAGAATTTCAACAATTTACTCATCAGGGGCTCATCACGGCTAAAGTTAGCACTGTCAGACTGTAAAGCACATTCTCATTGTGTCATATCCTAAGTTGCTGCTGATCAGTTGGCTGACTGTTGGACTCCACAGGTGAAGTGGACTTTCATCAGACTCAGCACGTCAGTGAACAGCACATGAGGTTCAGCAGGAGGAGGCTGTTTGATGTGTGGCCTGAGGCAACAGAGGTAAGTCCTTATTAGGAAGCTCAAACCAGCTCCTGACTCTCTGTAAAGGTGCAGGTTCTGGACTGACCTGGTACTCAGGACCCGAGGAGCACGGTTTGGTGTCACATGGACGACGAGCCAACCTGCTCCTCGGTCTTTGCTCCTCCGTTGATGTTTTTTGTGTTGTCCTGCTGATTCAGCCCCTGAAGGATCTGTGTGACAGCAGCCAGGGGGAATGTGTCCAGATAAACCTCGTCTGACCTGCTGCGTGAATCACAGAGTGATAACGGAGCAAACACTCTGACGCTTATCTCACGGAGTTTCTCCCTCCTGATTACACAGACACACTCCTCCACGCTGAACAGCGACCGTAAATCCGGAGACGTGATTATGACTAAAGAGGTTTTTTTGTCCGGACGAGATAAAACACTGGTGCAGCAAAGACTGACTGAAGAGACGCACATGTTCACACTGAGGCACATGGCCACAGGTGAACAAACCTGCAGATGCAAAATGGTTCAGACAAGACGGAAAATGATTTAACCCACCAAAGTGTCTAAATCACTGTCAGGATCAAATCTCTTTCTGTTGTGTGTTTAAGGTTCCGATCTCCGTACAGTTGATCCAGTTTTGTTTGTCCATGTTTCCAGGTGCTGCGTCTGATCCCAGATCTCACGGTGAAAGAGCTTTCCTGGATCTATGTTCTCCCACAGCAGTTTTTATTCTCTGCATGGATTAAAAAGTCAAGTATAAATGCAAAGTGATGTATTATCGTGTTATTTCTACAGAAACACCTGCAGACGCTGGTGAAGATCATGTGATTTGGTCAAAAGCTCCAGACCCTCTGATGTTAATGAACCTTCAGGCTCCAATGGACAAAAATATTTGAGTGGACACCTCATGAGGAAAATGTAAGAAGAGAAGGAACCTGCTTCTCACCTCAGTTATGAGGACAACAGATTGGTTGTTTTAAGGACTTGGCATTATTTTAAGGAACTGAGAAGGCGGAAACTAATGAGGAAGAGCAGTTTGTGTATTTTTGCTGGAATGAAAAGCGGGGGACTATTTGTAAATAGAGAATGAATCAGAGCGCCGTAAGAAGGAGCTGAGTGTTTCCTGTTTCTACGATGTGAGGAGGAGGAGGAGGAGGAAGAGTAAACTGATGAGGAAATGATGGCGTGACGGTGTCTGAGGAGGACGGAGCTGCAGTCACAGCCAGATTTGGGAAAGTTTGTATGTGTGAGTCAGTGAGTCAGGCAGATGTTTGGTTGTTGTCAGTTTTACTATAGACCATCTGCCCCGTGTGGACCCCCCTCATCTCACGCCATGAACCTGCTTTGTCCTTCTAGTTTGTCTCGACACCTACTGACGTTTATTTCAATGTATTTACATTTACAAATGTTTGTTGTTTGTTTGTTTTAGGGAAAACTGCCACCTGGGACATGCCTGTTTTTCTGTCTGCCTGTTTTTCTTTCTGCCTGTTTTTCTTTCTGCCTGTTTTTCATCTACTTCGTCTCATTTTTTGGCTTTTTGTTGCCTTTTTTGTGATATGAGTGACTTTCCAGTGAAAACATTAGTGTTTCAGTAGAACCTCATAGAACCTCATAGAACCTCATAGAACCTCTTTAAAGACTCCTCAGTGATTTCATTTGTATTGATCCAAAACTCTGGAGACAACAAACCACTGATCACCGTGACAGGGCCCAGTTTAATCATCAGTGTCAGTCTGTGATATTCAGGTCAGCCTGTGGAGGAGGGAAACTCCTCAGTTATTTTCCATCACTGCACAGTGTGTGTGTGTGTGTGTGTGTGTGTGTGTGTGTGTGTGTGTGTGTGATTCCCACTGATTGTCATATTTGTGTTAGTGTAAACTTTATCTCAGCCTCTTACGTCAGTGACCACAGGGGGAGGGCGACCCTGAGTGACTGAGAGGGACGGATAAAGCCTCCTCCTCCTGCTGCTCTTCCTCCCCCTGCTCCTCCTCCTCCTCCTCCTGCTGCTCCTCCTGCTGGAGGATTTCATGTTTTGGTGGAAAGAAGAAAACAGACCAGCAGGTTTGATCACAGAAGAATCTGAGAAAATAAGAACCAGAGTAAAAATCGATGGAGTTAGAGAAGTAAAGATACGTAGTAAAGTCAAAGTACAAAGTGGGACAAAATGGAAATTAAAGTACAAATACTTCAGAGTTGGACTGAAGTACTTGGGTAAAAGTACTTATTTACTTCCACCACAGGAAAAAAAACAGTTGTTTTACTGTGAAACTCTGCTGCCCCCTGCTGTGTAAAACACACACACACACCCACACTGTCTGAGTAGTACACACCAGGAAAGTACACACACTTGTACTGCACTATATTTGTTACACTGTAGTTACTGTACAGATGAAATGTTATTTATTAAAACAGCTGCAAACTAGTTTTTAATAAATTCATCAATTAAACAAGTTTCACAGGTTTACAGAAATATCAGGGTTTTTTGTTTTCCTTTATATTTGTGAGGACTGGGCTGTGTCTGGATTATCTGCACCGGGTCTGATCCCAGTGAGGAGTTTGAGCCTGCACATCATATAACAGCCGTGTGTGTCCAGTAGTGTGTACTGGGGGAGCTGCAGAAGTCAAATATCACAGTAAAAAGTCCCTGCTGGCCTCCGTAGGCCCCTTCGCAGGGCTCTTCTCCACATTTCCTAGAAGTTCTCAGATGTCAGCCTCTAAGGGCTCAGGGCTGCCTTCCTCCTCTTCCTCCTCCTCCTCCTCGGAAACGGGATGTGATGTAAACACAGTACATTTTTTTGGTTTTTGCTGCCCTGTCCTCGGAGTGTGCAGATCCCCCTTCCAGTCCTCAGCTGAGGGAAAAGAAGTTCCAGACTAGCGGATCAGGGCGCACGGTAAACCACCGGAGGGATCAAGTCTCCGTTACTTTTCTCCGCCATGCTCCTCTGAGCTCCTGTTCCCGGCCTCTGATTCCGACGACACAGCCTCGACCTGCCGGACCGGACCGCGAGGGAAACGGATCGAACCGGAGAGGAGCCCGCTGCCGGACAGGTAACCCGCTCCGCTTCATGGCCGGGGAGGAAGGTGAAGTGAGGCCAGAGCCGGAGCTGCACGCTGAGGCCTCTGGTTACTACAGAGTTTAGATCAAGCAGATAAAATACAATCGGATCATCAAACTTCACTTCATCAATAATTCGAATCCAATAACATCAGATCCATTCATGTGAAACGGGCCATTCCGCACAATGAGTACTTTTACTTTGGATACTTCAAGTACATTTGGATGGTGCTACTTTTGGATTTTTACTGCAGTAACACTTGGAATGCAGTACTTTTACTGTTACTGCAGTAAAGAGTATGAGTACTTCTTCTAGCACTTCATTTAAAATCCATCATTTATGCCACAATAGAGACGTCAATAGGTTTATATGTTTATAGTGTGTATAAGGTCCATATTTCCAAATAAACCTTGAACTATACTACAAGTTAAAGTTTCTTTATAGATGTAAACAGACTGAAACATGACGGAGGAAACATAAAGTCTTCCTCACGTGTCTATGGATCAATAAATACAAACTAAATATTAGAGAATATAAAAAGTGAACAGGCCAAAGAGAGACAGAAAGTATGACCAAGGCAAATGAGACTATAATTAGAATCATCACCATCATTATGAAAATGGAGAGTAGTCATATTACTGTCAACAAAACAGAAAGTAAAAAGTGCAGAGTCTCATTTATCTGAAGTAACAAGACCAAATGTATAATCTCACAGTGTTTTTGAATCTAGTTTGAAGAACAACAAAATAGTTTTCTTTAATCTGTCAATTACAAATCATTTAGTAAGGAAAGTAAATAAGACAGTTTCATCACTGACGTTCTCCTTTATTTCCCTCAAAGATCCAACTGTGTCTGTCAAAAAGTTCTGTTGAATTGTGATGATTGTTCTGTGAGAGGACGGGACAGCGGAAAGTGGTGTGAGTGCGATTCAGAGAGCTCAGTGTAAACTGGTTTTAGTCCTGGACTCTCTCTGTGCGTAAAGTTTTAGCCCTGGACTCTCACTGTGATCCGGTTTTAGCCCTGGACTCTCACTGTGATCCGGTTTTAGCCGTGGACTCTCATTGTGATCTGGTTTTAGCCCTGGACTCTCACTGTGATCCGGTTTTAGCCCTGGACTCTCACTGTGATCCGGTTTTAGCCCTGGACTCTCATTGTGATCTGGTTTTAGCCCTGGGCTCTCATTGTGATCCGGTTTTAGCCCTGGAGTCTCACTGTGATCTGGTTTTAGCCCTGGAGTCTCACTGTGATCCGGTTTTAGCCCTGGACTCTCACTGTGATCCGGTTTTAGCCCCGGACTGTCACTGTGATCTGGTTTTAGCCGTGGGCTCTCATTGTGATCTGGTTTGAGCCGTGGACTCTCATTGTGATCCGGTTTTAGCCCTGGGCTCTCATTGTGATCCGGTTTTAGCCCTGGACTCTTATTGTGATCTGGTTTTAGCCGTGGACTCTCATTGTGATCTGGTTTTAGCCGTGGGCTCTCATTGTGATCTGGTTTGAACCGTGGACTCTCATTGTGATCTGGTTTTAGCCCTGGACTCTCACTGTGATCTGGTTTTAGCCCTGGGCTCTCATTGTGATCCGGTTTTAGCCCTGGAGTCTCACTGTGATCTGGTTTTAGCCCTGGAGTCTCACTGTGATCCGGTTTTAGCCCTGGACTCTCACTGTGATCCGGTTTTAGCCCTGGACTCTCACTGTGATCCGGTTTTAGCCCTGGACTGTCACTGTGATCTGGTTTGAGCCGTGGACTCTCATTGTGATCCGGTTTTAGCCCTGGGCTCTCATTGTGATCCGGTTTTAGCCCTGGACTCTTATTGTGATCTGGTTTGAGTCGTGGACTCTCACTATGATCTGGTTTTAGCCGTGGACTCTCATTGTGATCTGGTTTTAGCCGTGGGCTCTCATTGTGATCTGGTTTGAACCGTGGACTCTCATTGTGATCTGGTTTTAGCCCTGGACTCTCACTGTGATCTGGTTTTATCCGTGGACTCACATTGTGATCTGGTTTTAGCCGTGGACTTTCACTGTGATCCGGTTTTAGCCCTGGACTCTCATTGTGATCTGGTTTTTGCCCTGGACTCTCATTGTTACGATCTGGTTTGAGCCGTGGACTTTCATTGTGATCTGGTTTTAGCCCTGGACTCTCATTGTGATCTGGTTTTTGCCCTGGACTCTCATTGTTACGATCTGGTTTGAGCCGTGGACTTTCATTGTGATCTGGTTTTAGCCCTGGACTCCCACTGTGATCCGGATTTAGCCCTGGACTCCCACTGTGATCCGGTTTTAGCCCTGGACTCTCACTGTGATCCGGTTTTAGCCCTGGACTCTCATTGTGATCTGGTTTTTGCCCTGGACTCTCATTGTTACGATCTAGTTTGAGCCGTGGACTTTCATTGTGATCTGGTTTTAGCCCTGGACTCACATTGTGATCTGGTTTTAGCCGTGGACTTTCACTGTGATCCGGTTTTAGCCCTGGACTCTCATTGTGATCTGGTTTTTGCCCTGGACTCTCATTGTTACGATCTGGTTTGAGCCGTGGACTTTCATTGTGATCTGGTTTTAGCCCTGGACTCTCACTGGATCCAGTTTTGGCCCTGGGCTCTAACTGTAAACTGGTTCGAGCCGTGGACTCTCACTGTGATCCGGTTTTGGCCGTGGACTCCAACTGTAAACTGCTTTGAGCCGTGGACTCTCGCAGCTCCCAGTCAGAAGGTGAACACACCATGTTACAGTGTTGTTGTTGTTTTAACCCAAAACCTCTGAGGAAACTTGATTCTCGTAAAAACAAAATCCAAAGCTTGTGTTTTCGTTCCGTTTTGCTCAGTGACAGATGTCTTCACGATGAGTCAGAGCGTCGTAGCGTTCAGAGCTGCCCTTCACTCACACGACGTCCAACAGCTGCAGCCACTTTGTTAACGGGCTTTTATACGTCACAACCTGCAGCAGGACTTCAGCAGGACTTCAGCCTGCATGTGGTTTTTAGAGGTAAAGGCTGAGACACATGAGCCCTGAGACCACTGCAGGTTAACAACATCAACATGACATGACATCGACCATATGTTCTGCATCAGATCCAGGTCTTCTCTAAACCCGGTCCAGCTCCACCTGCAGCTAAGAAAACCACCTGTCTGTGAGGGAAGTTGTTTTACAGCAGCTGGAAATCATGACACCACCACCTTCTACCAGCTAAACCCTATGGAAACATAAACATGTCCACAACGTCCCAGCTCAGGTTAATATAAAGTCTGTGACCCCCTTATCAGACTCCCATGATGCATTTTACATAAACATGACTTCATCTGTAACACACAAACAGGAAGCAGTCCATAAACCGTTAGGAGAGCACGGCTACGACCTGACCATCAGGAAGCGAGCCGCCCTGGTCTCTGTTTACATTGTGCCGGAGCAGAAGTTCATGTATGAAGCATGTAATTATCTACAGACAAGTAGCAGCAGGTCCAGGCCTGAGGAGGTTCAGACGGGGTTTGGTTGTTTTCTTAAGTCATTTGAGCAGAACTCCCCACGTGACTTCATCTGCAGCGTGTGGCGCGCTGTCCCGGTGATTTCAGGGGCAGTAACGGACGAGGTCCGGTTCAGCTGGGTCAGTTCAGGTGCAGAGCTCTGATCTGCATGAGTCAGCTCACCCATTGCATGCTGGGATACAGGTCCCGAATGGGCCTGGGCCACAGTCAGCTGACTGCAGTGATGTCCTGTCGCCGTCGTCCCTCCCTGTCATGGTTTCCACAGGTCTGCTGGTGTGTGTGTGTGTGTGTGTGTGTGTGTGTGTGTGTGTGTGTGTGTGTGTGTGTGTGTGTGTGTGTGTGTGTGTGTGTGTGTGTGTGTGTGCACTTCAAGCGGCAGATTCTTGACGTTTGACGTCAGTTACTGGAAAGATTTAAAGCCTAGTTCTGAAAACTAGAAGAGCAAAGCCAAAATCCTTCGAAGGAAGAAAAAAGATGTAACTCGTGTGTCATCGGTGTGAGCGTGGATTCACCCTGTTGAGAAGGAGGTTTTCTGCTGGACTGGGGGAGTTGGGGGGTTAAAAAAACACCAAATATCCCTTAATTCCATGTCTACAGTCTATGAGTCCTAGAACTGGACTTCATGTTCCCACATTCAGGTGTGTTGGACTGTGTTCTGTGCTTGTTAAATCAGGCGCTTCTCAAATTCCTCAGATGCTTTCAGCTCTTTTCAGAAGAGCCAGACCGGTCCAGACCTCGGCAGCCCCACCAGCTCCATCCCGGAGCAGCAGCTGGAGCAGAGGCAGGAGAGCTCAGCTCTGATTTTACCTGCCGGCCTCTGGAAACTGCTGCTCAACATCGTCTGTAGCTGAAATTGTGACCTAGAAATCACCAAAATGCCCAAAATGCATCTGCACAGTCGGGAAAGAGGCTGTGGAGGATTGAGCGTCAGGTATTTTCTGCAAAGGCGGCGTAAAGTGCAGCATGTGGCGAGTGTCGTACGTTACAAACTGAAGTAAATCCCCTTCGCAGTAAATGTTCACAATGTTTACTTCCTGTTGCCGTGCGGCTGTGAGTGTTTGCTGTCTGACAGGAACACACTGATGATGTGTCATTACAGGCATCTGGACTCAGGCGCTCAGTGTGTTTTTCATTGTGTTGCATAATCAGACAGACTGGCTGCGTTCAGACCGAAAACAACGCCGAACACGCTCGCTGGGTTTTGTTTAGACGTGGCTTCGTGTCTGCGTCTCCACTTCCTGCGCCGACGACGCACCTGTGCTCTTCTCCTGGGGTCTAGACCGCATGGAGAGTCACTGAGCTGTAACTTCATCGGTGCTGTCCCGGACAGACCCTGCGCCTACACCAGGCCGCCGACCGCAGCTTCCTGTGATGTCGGAAGCTGTTCAGGTGAAGCGGTTCTGGTGGAGCATGTGACGCCTGAAGCTGGACACCTTGGTTGGAAGGCGTAGGGTGTGTGTAGACTTAACACAGCCACAAACACTCGGCCCCAGTGATCCTGAGGGGAACGCTAGAAATGTACACACAACGGCAGGAGCGTGCACGTGGATCAGATAGTCTTTCAGTTCCACGCGCTCGCTCCGATATTTCAGCTCCGTTCTGTTTTGTTCTCAGTGAACTCTGTCTCATTCACCCCTCAGCCAGAGACGGGAGGCGGATTCCTGCGTGTAACAGTCAGAGAGAGAGAGACTTGGAGAAAGGCATGTGCATTCCTGTGTGTTTGTGTGAGCGAGCGACATAGACGCAGACAGAGAGCGAGAGAGAGAGAGAGAGAGCGCTGGGTTGCGTTGAATGTTTGGAATTTTGAGGCCTTTGGCTCCAGAGTGTTCTGACGGAGGAGGGAGGGAGGAGGAGGAGGGAGGAGGAGGAGGGAGGAGGAGGGAGGAGGCTGGTGAAGGAACCAAAGGCGCAGAAAAACTTATGAAAAAATAAAAAAGTATAATAATCAGAGTTTGTCCTTCATAATACTACAAAGGTTTGGACCAGTACCTTCAGACTGGTAGGTCTTGTGGTTTTAGTGTCACAGTCAAACTTGTTCTAATGGTTGTTTTCCAGTCACATGACATCTGAACGTTAATCAGCAAATAAATAAACGATGAATCCACTAATCAAAGAAACAAATATATCATTGTATGGATTGATTTTACGGTGAAGTACTTCAGCAGCTGCATGTGTTGGAGCAGGTCTTCAGTGGGTCGTGTTCTCACACGGGGTCAGAAACACTTTAACCGTCTGTCTCCTCGTCCTGATTGTTTTCTGGCTCTTCCTCCTCCTGGTCATGTGATCCTGCTGCAGCCAACACATTACATAAAGCTCCCGCTCCCCCTCCAGCTCCTCCGCTCGCTGCCAGAGAATAAGCAGCGAAGCTCTCGGCCGGACTGAATGAAGTCACTTCCTGCAAAAAAAAAAAAAAAGCAACAGACAGAAAAGAGGTTGATTCAGAACAGCGGTCAGAGTGTAGAGTGCAGGGATCAGTCCGTTGGACTGGTCTGTGTTGATGAGTCTGCAGCATGTTTGTGCTGTTGACCAACAGGAGCTCAGAGATCTCCAGGGTCCTGTACTGTCAAAGACGGTGAGCTCTGATTGGTCAGGGCCAGAGTCTGGGCCAGAGTCTGGTCTACTCTGTCCTGGTGTCGACTGAGGTTTTCTTGCATCTTGATGAAAACCCCAAAAGGTTTTCATCACTTCAGCTTTGGACTTCCGTCCATTGTTCTCCTCTTCACTCCCCCCCCCCACGTCCCTGTGTGATCCCTGCTCCTCCTCCTCCTCTCTTTGTTTTCTCTCCTCATTCTTGTTTCTTTCCTGGCAGCTCTCGGCCTCACACGGCCCTCTGCATTCAGCTGCTCTCTTCCTCTCTTTGTCTTTGCCTCGCTCCAGTTTTCTCTTCGCTGCCAGCGCATGTCTCTCTACCGCCCTCCCTCTCTGCCGTCCAGCTGTTTCCTCCAGTGAGTTGATGTTCGTCACTGCAGCACAAACTCCACTGGAGAGAAGCAGAGGAGTCCAGAGTCCAGAGTCCAGAGTCCAGAGTCCAGAGTCCAGAGTCCAGAGTCCAGAGTCCAGAGTCCAGAGTCCAGGAGCGCTAGAAATCCCACAGAGTACAAGTTCAAGTCCAAGCATTACTGCAGTAAAAGTCCAAAAGTACCATTATCCAAATGTACTTGAAGTATCCAAAGTAAAAGTACTCGTTGTGCAGAATGGCCTATTTCACATGAATGTATCTGATATTATTGATTCTAATTATTGATGATTATTGTGTTGATCACTTTAATGTTGGAGCTGACGTTAACTACCTTATATACTTCTAATTTGAAGTACTTTATATACCGCTGGGTAGCTGATGTTAACTACCTTATATACTTCTAATTTGAAGTACTTTATATACCGCTGGGTAGCTGACGTTAACTACCTTATATACTTCTAATTTGAAGTACTTTATATACCGCTGGGTAGCTGATGTTAACTACCTTATATACTTCTAATTTGAAGTACTTTATATACCGCTGGGTAGCTGACGTTAACTACCTTATATACTTCTAATTTGAAGTACTTTATATACCGCTGGGTAGCTGGCGTTAACTACCTTATGTACTTCTAATTTGAAGTACTTTATATACCGCTGGGTAGCTGATGTTAACTACCTTATATACTTCTAATTTGAAGTACTTTATATACCGCTGGGTAGCTGACGTTAACTACCTTATATACTTCTAATTTGAAGTACTTTATATACCGCTGGGTAGCTGGCGTTAACTACCTTATGTACTTCTAATTTGAAGTACTTTATATACCGCTGGGTAGCTGGCGTTAACTACCTTATGTACTTCTAATTTGAAGTACTTTATATACCGCTGGGTAGCTGATGCTAACTACCTTATATACTTCTAATTTGAAGTACTTTATATACCGCTGGGTAGCTGACGTTAACTACCTTATATACTTCTAATTTGAAGTACTTTATATACCGCTGGGTAGCTGATGTTAACTACCTTATATACTTCTAATTTGAAGTACTTTATATACCGCTGGGTAGCTGATGTTAACTACCTTATGTACTTCTAATTTGAAGTACTTTATATACCGCTGGGTAGCTGACGTTAACTACCTTATGTACTTCTAATTTGAAGTACTTTATATACCGCTGGGTAGCTGGCGTTAACTACCTTATGTACTTCTAATTTGAAGTACTTTATATACCGCTGGGTAGCTGGCGTTAACTACCTTATGTACTTCTAATTTGAAGTACTTTATATACCGCTGGGTAGCTGATGTTAACTACCTTATATACTTCTAATTTGAAGTACTTTATATACCGCTGGGTAGCTGACGTTAACTACCTTATATACTTCTAATTTGAAGTACTTTATATACCGCTGGGTAGCTGATGTTAACTACCTTATATACTTCTAATTTGAAGTACTTTATATACCGCTGGGTAGCTGACGTTAACTACCTTATATACTTCTAATTTGAAGTACTTTATATACCGCTGGGTAGCTGGCGTTAACTACCTTATGTACTTCTAATTTGAAGTACTTTATATACCGCTGGGTAGCTGATGTTAACTACCTCATGTACTTCTAATTTGAAGTACTTTATATACCGCTGGGTAGGTGACGTTAACTACCTCATGTACTTCTAATTTGAAGTACTTTATATACCGCTGGGTAGCTGACGTTAACTACCTCATGTACTTCTAATTTGAAGTACTTTATATACCGCTGGGTAGCTGACGTTAACTACCTCATGTACTTCTAATTTGAAGTACTTTATATACCGCTGGGTAGCTGACGTTAACTACCTCATGTACTTCTGATTTGAAGTACTTTATATACCGCTGGGTAGCTGACGTTAACTACCTTATATACTTCTGATTTGAAGTACTTTATATACCGCTGGGTAGCTGACGTTAACTACCTTATATACTTCTGATTTGAAGTACTTTATATACCGCTGGGTAGCTGACGTTAACTACCTCATGTACTTCTAATTTGAAGTACTTTATGTACCGCTGGGTAGCTGACGTTAACTACCTCATGTACTTCTAATTTGAAGTACTTTATATACCGCTGGGTAGCTGACGTTAACTACCTCATGTACTTCTAATTTGAAGTACTTTATGTACCGCTGGGTAGCTGACGTTAACTACCTCATGTACTTCTAATTTGAAGTACTTTATATACCGCTGGGTAGCTGACGTTAACTACCTCATGTACTTCTAATTTGAAGTACTTTCCAGTCTCCAGGAAATTAGTCAAAGTCAAAGTAGAGTCCCCACGAGGAAGGAAAACAAATGTGTTTGACTTGGTGTTGCATAACCTCAGTGAGTGGGCTGCTGTTTGTGTCCAGCATTTATAAATCGCTCCTCTCCATAATAACATTGTGAAATCACACACACACACACACACACACACACACACACATTGGGCTGGGAGTCATTCGGACCAGCCCAGTGATGGAAAACAGTCGTGACGGTTGACTTCCTGAAGCAGAAACATGTTGAAATCTTTGACTTCTTAGGGATTTTATTTTGAAGGGACAGTAATGATGTGTATTTATGGAGGAGGTCTGATGATTGAAGAGCAGATAATCAGGAAAATGTCTCCATGTGTGACATGAAACCTCCTCATTCCATAAACCAGCGTCGTCCCGCTCAGCTGCTCCGTGCTCAGCGACATGTGGCGTCGTGGTGCAGAGCAGCAGGGGTTCTGGATCCACGCAGACTTTGGCTCTGAGTGAATAAACCAGCCCTTCTCATTTAGTTTAATGAGGGTGCCGTGTTTCCGCAGCAGGGGGGACCACCAGAACCACAGAGCACCGTGCGACAGGCCGATCAGGTTCCTGTGTAACATGAGCAGCGTGCCGCCCAAACCAAAGTCATGTTAGTGTTTTCTCCTGCCAGAGGACGAATATGTTTGATTCAAATGAAGCTTTTCTCTACGTGAAGCCTTTACAGATGAGTCTCAGACCCAACACACGCTGGGGGAAAATGTTTTCTTTAGTTAAAAGCTGTCCTGCTTTTCTCCAGCAGTTTTCTTTCTCAGGATCATAATGACAGGAAGTGAATCAGACCTGGACTCTCTGCTGAAACCGCCTCAGACAAACAGTGAAATGTGGATTCTTCAGTCTGCTGCTTCAGTCGCCGAAGAGAAACTGTTCTGTGATTTAATCCTGAGCTTTTCTCTCTCAGAGATGTAGCGCATGTGTCGCTGTGATCGGCGGACCATCATGCACCTCTTCCTGCTGCTGATCCTTCAAGCCACAGCAGCTTTTGGACAGATCGACCCTGGTATACACACACACACACACACACACACACACACCTCATATTATATATGCATACCCAGCAGCCAGTTTATTAGGGACCCCTGTTTCAGCCACATACTCGGTCTAATTCACGTCCACGACCTACGTGTGTGTGTGTGTGTGTGTGTGTGTGTGTGTGTGTGTGTGTGTGTTACAGCACACTGCCGCTATGCCTTGGGGATGCACGATAAACGGATCAAAGATGAGGACATCACAGCATCCAGCCAATGGTACGACACCACGGGGCCACAGTACGCCAGGTCAGTGTGGGGAAACTGGTTCATCTGATAAAACTTTAATCAGTAATGTTGATAAAAATGTCTTTAACTTTGTTTTTCCTCTGCTGTTTCCTGTTCCTCATGTTACGTTTCTGTCAAAAATGACTTTGAGTCTCAGACAAACCCAGAAACGTTTCTGAATTCCAGAGTTTTGGTCCGATGTGATAAAGTGGTTCTGTGGTGCAGACAGTGTTGGACTGATGTGACTGTGTGTCTGCAGGTTGGATCGCGAGGAGGGAGACGGTGCCTGGTGTCCTAAAGGACAGCTGGAGCCTTCAGACACTCAGTACCTGCAGGTCAGTGGGTTGTGTTCAGGGTCCACAGTGGACCAGAGGGAGGGCAGGGGCTGAAATCTCTGCACAGATACAGATCCATGTCATTTTACACACACACACTGTGAGAGTCTTTGTAGTGACGGATCAGTTTTCTATATAAATGCTCAGAAATGTGAGTCTATAGAATTTGTTTTGCAGCTAAAACATCATATCAGAGAAAACATGATGAAAAACATGAAAATATTATTTCTCCTAAAAGATTTTGTCACTGTGTTATAAAATGATCCCACTGAGAAACCCTTGTTCTGATGTGACTGAAAGCCTGTGCTGGATTTCTCAGGTGGACCTCGGCAGGATGACCTTCCTGACCGTGGTCGTGACTCAGGGACGATACGCCAGAAACTCAGGAAATGAGTTTGCGAGAGCTTACCGCCTCAACTACAGCAGGGACGGCGTGCAGTGGAAGTCCTGGAGGGACTGCCTGGGAAACACGGTGAGTGACCCAGATGTTTCATGGCAGCAGGGGTCAGGAGGAGACCGGACGGAGTGAAAATGAGGCCGGAAAAGAGCCGGAGTTGCAGAGAGAATGGAAGAAAAGGTGGAGAGGAAGTGTGTGTTTGAGTGATAGAACAGAAGAAGAATGGGAGAAAGAGGAGGGAAAAGAAAAGCAAAGGAGGTTTTTCACATTCAGGCAGAGGCCGTTCCAATCGCTCATCGGCCTTCGAGGTCTGGCTGCTACAGCCACAGAAAACTGATCTTTTTAAAGAGGAAGTCCGTCACTGTGCGTCATGTGTGTGTTTGTTACCAGGTGATGGAGGGCAACAAAAACGCCTACGCCCCCGTCACCAATGACATTCACCCTCCCATCATCACCCGCTACGTCCGCCTGATCCCGGTCACCAGGGTGTCCACCACCGTCTGCATGAGGGTGGAGCTGTACGGCTGCTCGTGGGATGGTAGGACACACACACACACACACACACACACACACACACACACACTGGAGTGCCGTAAATGTGTGTTTTCTTCATCGGAGCTGACACGTGACTCAGGGCTGTTTATTTCTCCTCAAACTCAAGTAAACTCCTCATGTTGACTTTGGAAATGTTGCATCAGAAACTTATCGTTCCTGTTTATTGCTGCAAAGCCGTGATGGATATTTGATTCCAGTGAATCAGACAAAAACAGGTTTATGTTGTTCTCGGACGGCAGCTGCTCAGAGATCAGACTGTCTCAACTGCAATAAACACTTATTACAAAAACAACCAGTCACAAACGAACCCATCAAGTTCCAGTGTTTTCAGAGTCCCAGCTGAAATAGTGAGTCCACAGAGAAGAAGCTGGATGTTCTTCGTGAAGTGTCGTGACCCAGGCTGCAGCGTATTGAATAAAAGTATTAAAGTGAAAACATGTTCTGGGTTCCTGTTGGTTCATTTTCAGTGGAACAACAAAGTCCTGGATCAGGTCTGTAATCAGGGCTGAAACCAGGATCCACACACACACAAACAGAACTTCTGAGAAAAGCTTCATTTGGCAGGTGGAATCAAGGAGCCAGTATCAGGATGTGAATGTCCAGTAAAATCTGATCCTGTACTGATCCTTGAACCTGTCCCCCCTCACCCCTCCACCCTGCCCTGCAGAAGGCCTGATTTCCTACAGCGCTCCGGAGGGTCAGCTCATGGTGCCGCCTGGTCCCATCGCCAGCCTCAACGACTCCACGTACGACGGCACGCGTGAGGGGAGGCGAGTACCGCGCACACTCATTTGAGTCTAACACACACTGCTTCCCGTCTTCCTGTGACTCACTGCCTTCTGCTCCAACAGGAAGCTGTCTGGGGGGCTGGGTCAGCTGACGGACGGCATAACCGGCCTGGACGACTTCCTGGTGACCCATCAGCACAAAGTGTGGCCCGGCTACGACTACCTGGGCTGGAGGAACGACTCGCTGGAGAACCCGGGATACGTGGAGATGGAGTTTGAGTTCGGGAGGCAGAGGAACTTCACCTCCATGAAGGTTTGTGAGGATCTTTGCTGCCTACATTGAACCGGCTGCTGCATCCTTCATCCTTTCAGGGTAACAGGACCAGACTGACTGACACACATGGACTAGAGAGTAAATAAAAATTAGAAAACACATGAAAGTTAATTACACGTGAAGGTGCAGTGTGTAGATTATAGACAGTCCGTCATCAGAAACAGACAACAGGATTTGATTAGTGTGTAATCACCTGCAGCCCAGAATGAAACAACAGAGGGATTAGTTGGCTCTTCACTAGACAACAACTGAACATCATGGTTCTTTTTTGAAAGGACCAGGGATCCTGTGCTGCTGTTTTAGGGTGAGTGTGGGTTTCACCCTTTGGCCCGTCCTGTGTCCAGGTTCACAGTAACAACTTGTTCTCCCGCGGTGTGAAGATCTTCTCCTCCGTCTCCTGCTGGTTTAAGCCCCATCCCAAGACCGTCGAGGAGCCGGACCCTGTGACGTTCGAGACCGTGCTGGACGACAGGAACCCGAGCGCCCGATATGTCACCGTGCAGCTGAACTACCGCGTCGCCAAATCCCTACGCTGCCGCTTTTTCTTCGCCGACCTCTGGATGATGTTCAGCGAGATCTCCTTTCAGTCGGGTAACACACACAAACACAACACACACAAACACAGACACTTCACAACAGAGACATAACATTCATCTTGTTTTTCCCTCAGTGGACACCGTAGTCCCGACCCAGGCACCACAGGTGGTGACCACCACTCTGACGATTGAGGAGAGCACCGTCCCAGTCACAGTGAACAGTAGGACTTTGACCTTGGTCTTTTTAGTTTACGCTAAATAAAAGTCTGAGTGTGTGTGTGTGTGTGTGTGTGTGTGTGTGTGTGTGTGTTTATCCTTGACCTCTGACCCTTTCTGCTCAACAGCCAGTTCATCAGACAATGACACACCAGGTGACGGGAACACGCCCATTCTGATTGGCTGCCTGGTGACCATCATCCTGCTGTTAGTCATCATCATCTTCCTCATCCTCTGGTGTCAGTATGTGTGCAAGGTGCTGGAGAAGGTGATTTTAGTTTATTACTGTTCTTTTGTTCTGATGTTACAAATCCCTCCCCCCAAGTGTGTCCCCTAGTCTGAATCCAGACCTTGGATCTGGTTAAACTGTTGGCCGTGGTCATGTGCACCCTAACCCTAATCCAAGTTTCCAGTAAACCTCTGGCAGCGTTTCATGGAACTTCCAGCCACCTGCTGGATCTGAAAATGTTTAGATTTTCTAAAAGCCGTAGTCATATTCATGTCTGAGCAGCAGGTCTGACCATGAGCTGCAGAGAGAATAAGTAGAAGTTTGTTTGTGTTTCTGTAACGTTTGTTACACAGAACGTGGAGAGAAACGAGTTCCAGCTGTATTTATCTACATGAACATGATGACACGCTGCAGCTCTCAGATTCTGACCAACCAGAAAAAGAACCTGCAGACACACGTTCCCTAAAACTGAAATATCTCCACCCTGTCTCCTCCTGCAGGGTCCTCGTCAGATCCTCGATATGGAGGTGACGGTTCGACTGTCATCCTGCAGCGACACCATCATCCTCCAGACCCCCCCTGTGCCCCCCCGCTCCAGACATGGGCCCACAGATGGTGCACAACTTACTTACTATAGAAGCTTTGCTGAGGGACAGGGGTGAGGGACAGGGGTGAGGGACAGGGGTGAGGGACAGGGGTGAGGGACAGGGGTGAGGGACAGGTGGCAGTGTGTGAGAAAACTGTATTTGAATCTGGAGTCAGAGGTCACAGTACCATGCAGTCTCTCAGCCAAAGTCTAGAACTGTTCTTGTGACTCACTCTCGCTTGGTGTTTCCTCAGGCCCTGCCAACACTGCCCCTCACTATGAGAGAGTTTTCCTGTTGGACCCGCAGTACCAGAACCCGGCCGTGCTGAGAAACAAGCTGCCAGAGCTGTCGCAGAGCGCCGAGGCGTCGGGTAAACACTTTCAGCTCCTCATTACAGGAAAAAACACGAGAAAAAATCCCAGGTTGACAAATCCCAGAAATCCCAGTTTGTCACACAAGCGGCTCGTCAGGGTCCAGTTTTAGCGAGCGGTGGAGATGTGCTGATGGTTTCCATCCAAGGAAACATACGTTTGAGTGGAAGCAGTGACGGCTGAAAAATCTGCCATATCCGTCCACATCGACATGTGTAGACACTGTCCACGCTCGTGTGATTTCTCTGAAGCTGTCAGAGAAAACCTGAGGCCTCCAGTGAATCACAGTGCTGCAGTCTGCCCCCTGCTGGACGTCTGCAGGACACAGCGTCTCCGCAGTTCTTTCCCTTTCTGTCCTCCAGGACATGGTGCTGCATCTGTTTCTCCTTTTCTCGCTCGTCTTTGCAGGTTTTCTGGACATGTAGTGCACGTTCGTTCATTCTGTTCCTTCTCTCTGCAGTCTCTGTCCTCGGCCTGCCAGCCCTCTCTGTGTCTCTGTCCGTCTCTGCTCTTTCTCCAGCTCTCCTCCTCGGTAACCTTCTCTATGACCTGCTTCTGCTGACTTCCTGTCACATGACATCAGGCTGGCTGCGTGGTAAGAGCTGAAAGGTGTGACTTTCAAACATCCACTAGTTACAAAACTGAGAGACGGGGACTTTCTTTTATAACCTTTTCGTTTCTGGACATGCAGACTTCATAGTTTTTTCTTCACTGGGTGTATTTTTGGTGTGTTGGGTGTTTTATGTTAAAACAAACGTTTTCTGATCTACTCATTTCTTTGACTTGGGATCCAAACCCCAAACTAACATTGCTCCTTCTGTTTCCGTCAGCATGTGGAGGAGGCTACGCAGAGCCCGACATCACCCAGTGCACGCCGCATCAGTGTTTCCATAGCAACGTGCCGCACTACGCCGAGACGGACATCGTGCGGCTGCAGGGCGTCACCGGCAGCAACATGTACGCCGTCCCTGCCCTCACCGTGGACTCTCTCACCAGGAAGGACATCTCTGCCGCCGAGTTCCCACGGCAACAGCTGATCTTCCGGGAGAAGCTGGGGGAGGGGCAGTTTGGAGAGGTGAGTGGGCAGGGGGCGGGGCCACTGACACCGTGCTGGAAAGTCGTTGAGAAAAAAATAACAAAAACAAAAAATTCTGAACATGAATCTCTGAGTTGTCCAGAGTCTGATCAGGACTTCCCACCTGCGGCTCTGTCACCTGCAGGTCCACCTGTGTGAGGCTGAGGGACTCCCAGAATTCCTTGGGGAGGGATCGCCCCTCCCTGAGAGAGACGGCCACACTGTCCTAGTGGCCGTGAAACAGCTGAGGGCTGACGCCACCAGTCAAGCCAGGTATTTTTGTGTGAATGCATCATGGGAACTTTATACAAGAGCCAGACTGGGACTACAGAAAACTGTTAGACCTGTAGCCCCATATCCGCATGGAAGCAGCTTGTAACTCACACAAAGACTCACCAGGCGGCCGTATGATTCCAAATCCATGTGATGCTACTTTAATGTGGATGATCCGTCAGAACACGTCATTTTTAGTGTAAACACAATTTACAGTCTGTAAAATGTGACACTGAAATAACTTCACTCCTGAAATTTGAGGGGAAACCTGAAACTATCTTCTCTCTCTGTCTGCTTCTTTCCGTCAGGAACGACTTCCTGAAGGAAATAAAGATCATGTCTCGCCTGAACGACCCGAACATCATCCGGCTGCTGTGCGTGTGCGTGTCGTCCGACCCGCTGTGCATGGTGACCGAGTACATGGAGAACGGAGACCTCAACATGTTCCTGTCACAGCGGGAGATCGAGAGCACGTTGACGCACGCCAACAACATCCCTTCAGTCAGGTGACCGCACCACACCCACCAGGCCGTCCAGTTCATGTCAACAAACGTGCTGCCGCTCCTCTTCCCCCTGTAAACGTGTTCCCACTTGTTGCTCCTCCTTCCAGTCTGTCCGACCTCCTCCACATGTCGGTGCAGATCTCCTCGGGGATGAAGTACCTGGCGTCTCTGAACTTCGTTCACCGCGACCTGGCCACCAGGAACTGCCTGCTGGACCGTCGCCTCACCATCAAGATCGCCGACTTTGGCATGAGTCGGAACTTGTACAGCAGCGACTACTACCGGATCCAGGGCCGGGCGGTACTGCCCATACGATGGATGGCCTGGGAGAGCATCCTGCTGGTGAGGGCGAGTTATTGTCAGATAGGCCTGAAGAACAGAAAGAGGATCTAAAGTTATCAGTGTTCAGTCAACAAAAGCTATAAAAGTATAGATGTTTTCAAGGACTCAAGCTTTGTGATGGCATGAAAGAAAAGTTTGTGCTTTAAACCCATAAAGTCTTGAAGGTGACGTACTGGACCATACGATCCCTTCTTTTGGAATCAGGTTTCAGTTCCAGTGGGTCACTTTTGGTGCGTTTGCTCTCAGCAGGTTCTTCTTTAGGTTTTGTACCAAAAGAACAGGTTAGTGAGAAAGTCGAGACCTGTTCACTGATGGGTGGACTCTGATGGTCTTGGACTCAGAAAGACCAATAGAGTCTAAACCCTAAATGTTCACCAGAAGTCATTTGGTTCAACCAAAAACTATTTGACTTCTACTTCTAACTCCCTTCCCCGTCTGCAGGGTAAGTTCACCACGGCCAGTGACGTTTGGGCTTTTGGTGTCACCCTGTGGGAGATCTTCACCCTGTGCAAGGAGCAGCCCTACAGCCTGCTGTCGGACGAACAGGTCATAGAGAACAGTGGCGAGTTCTTCAGGAACCAGGGCAGGCAGGTGAGACCGCCCAGATGCACTCAGGCTGGCACAGTCGGTTCAATTCAGAGCAACTTTATTTATCCCTGCAGCTCAGCACACGGGTCAGCAAACTAACCGCAGCAACCATTTATCAACCATCAGGTGTGTTGTGTCACAGAGCAGCAGTGGTCCGTGTGTTTGCAGGTGTGGTGGTCTGGGCGGTTCTGTAGGTGTCTCCACATGGAGCTGTGTGACACCTGATGTTTGAGCTGAGGACTAAAGTGAAAATCTGGGTAGTAGAAAGTTGTAGAGGTTGAAAAAAGTTAGCTTCTCAAACTAAACTGTTTGTGGATTTGTTGAATTGTGGGTAATGTAGTGAGTTTTGGTGCCACGTGTGGACCTGGTTTAGCAGGTCATCTCTTTAACTCTGTCCTTTCCCCTCCAGATCTTCCTCTACGCCCCTCCGCTCTGCCCTCCCTCTCTCTTCGAGCTGATGATGTGCTGCTGGAGTCGCAACATCCCTGACCGACCCTCCTTCGAGGGACTTTACCAGGCCCTGAGGCCCCACGTCAACCACTGAGCCCAGGCCGCTGGGATGTACCACTCGGGCTTTCCTCAGGTTTGTCCATCTCTGGGCTTCTTTAGGACGACGCTGACGCAAGAAGACTGGAGTCGTGTTCCATGAGTGAGTCGCCGTCAGAGGGAAAGAGGAGACTGTGGTCAGAAGGTTGGTTTGCTTCGCGGTAAAAGCAGCATGATGTCCTGAGAGGCCAGATGGACAGAGAAAGACAAAACACTGGTCAGCTCAGAGGAGAAACAATTTGCAAGATCTCAACTTTTCAATCCGTTGTGAACAAAGATTTCTGTCATTTCTAATTTTGGAGTTTCATCCGTTTCTTTCTAAATTACTTTTCAGGTTTTTCTGGTGCCAAAGGTGCTGTAAACCTTTTGTTTCCTCTCCGTGGCTTTTAAGGAAAACCAAAAACTGGACACGTGCTTCGGTGTTGGTAGTTTCTCCTGCCCCTGTGGTTTTGTTATTATTGTAAAGCACTGTGCCTGTGTCTCTCAGTTATTCATGTTCATATATTAACCCACACTGGAGCTAGGGTTAGGGGCAGATTGTAGTGTAGGATTTTAATTTTAGATTTTTATTCTATTGGATTTTTCATGGTCTACCATATTTTCTTCTTTTGGACTTTGTTGTGGTTGTGGATGTCGTTCTGAGGTCCACATCGCCGAGCCGTGAGGCTGCGTGGGAACCTGAGTGGAGTCAGTATGTGGGTAATAATCGTGAGACACTGAAACCCAGACAGGGTTGTCTCTTTTTTGTTGGTGTCCAAACAATTCCATGATTTTAATAAAATGATGAGCTCACTTCTGCAAATTGGTGGATATTTTTCTCCCAGGTGCCTTATATTTGTAGCATGGTGGGGTTATGCCAACACTAACTACACGGGTACCCCAGCCCTCTGTCTAATGCAAAGGTCTAGGTAGGTCAAGCTATGGCTCTGCCTGTGTTGGGGCCTAAAGCTGTATGTATGTTAAGTGTGTGTATTATGTGGGTGCCTGTAGACCTGTAGGTGTGTGTGCTTTGCCTCCTTTGCCCCGTCCCGCCTTGAAGGATTTGGTCTGTGCCTCCAAAGATTAGCAGCGTTCACAGTGTCGCTGGTTTTAAACCAAGATGGGAATTAAGATGGGATGGGACATCAGACCACATCGAGCTGCAGGTCAAAGCGTCACAGCTGCATGTTTGGGCCGTACGAAGCAGAACTACTGTGTCGGAGTGAGTCCTCTGAGCTCAGGGCTAATGAGCCATGAGGGACTGAGGACCAGGAGCTGATAGCATCGATGTGTTATAGGAACTGGATACCACAGCTCAAAGGTGGCGTCCAGTCGCTGGAATGAAAATTGCTTGCCTGGCACATGAGCCAAAACAGTTTTGAGCTTCAGGGTTTGCTTTGCAGACCATTGCACACACAGCTGGCCCTGCCTGCTCAGTCCTGCCCGCTCAGTCCTGCCCGCTCAGTCCTGCTCAGACTTTTCTTCGTGATGGTTTACAAACATAAAGCCTGCATGGGTTAAGAACAGAGTTGGAGGTGTCTTGTCTACAGTTTTGCAGAGATCGTCTTTATAATTGTGGTCTAAGCAGAAACGACTTTTTGGGCCACTGGAGTTTCCTTGTTCTGATACCACAAACGGCCACAGGGACAAATTATCAGCGAGGCGGAGGGGCAGCACCGTGTCCTGCTCTCATGATACATCCACGGCCGATCCACCCTGGACAGATGGAGCTATCAGACAAGTCCCGCCTCTCACTGCATCAACCAGCCAATCACTGCTGCACCTCCATTAACCTCCTCAAGAAGAAAACACAGGTTCCTTTTTCTGCCAGTAGAGGGCGCAAGTCAAGACTTGCCAAGTCCTGATTGAAATCCAGACTGATTTTATAAGGCATAGCGTTCAGAGTCTTGTTTACAGAGCTAATGCAGGATAGATGGAGCACAGAGCAAAGCGAGTCCACAGCTGTGTGGCTACTTCTGGCAGCCGTCGGTGAAATCTCTGGAAAGGCAGAAGTGCAGCCTGATGATGATGATGATGAGGATGATGATGAGGATGATGATGAGGATGAGGATGAGGATGATTGCTCCTTACACATACTGCAGCAGTTCTAATCATTGGGTCAGGGTGATTGGGAGCTTCAACCAGGTAAAGGTTGGTCAACACTGTAACTGGTGATACCAACATAGTCAGTGTTTCATAATGAGACCAGCTCAGACTGAAGGCACTTTGTCATCGAGCTCTCACCCAATAAACTGCCTGGATAAACTCACCTGCCGGTTTGATTAAGACTCAAGGCTGAAACATCTGATGTGAAAAGTCAACACATTTTCATTTTTCAAGTCGCTTCGTTGAAAAGAGGAAAGACCAACAACTTTTAAGTCCGATTGCATCTTTTAGTGCTTTTGTTGTTCCAGTAGCGTTTTGTTATCTGTACTGTAGTGTGTGTGTGTGTGTGTTTTAGAGAGAATCCGTTGTGTAAATGTTTCCTTGTTCCTCTGAGCACAGGGGTTAGTTGGGATTAAAGTGGTCAAGTTGTGTGATTGAATCAGAAGATTTTTAAATGAGAGGGAAAAAGTAGGAACTAAGGAAACCACTGAACTCAATCTCCCAGAGTCCTTTGCTACAGTGAGCCTGTGTATTTTGTTCAGATGGCATTAGAGAAATAGGCATGTCTTTTAGTTTGATAATGTACAGTGTAAGTGATCTATAATATCTGTGTGGGAATGCAGACTAGGTGTGATAAGTGTTATTGATCATTGATTATCTATCAGAATTTACAGTAGCTATTCCTCAGATTATTTTGATTCTGGAAAGGTGTTGGGTTTCCCTTTTTATCAAACAGGATCTCAGCAGGTGTGGACAGAGATGTGCCCTTTGTTTTCCTGCTGTGTCTCATCCACAGTTTGATCTTCAGACCTGTTTCAGACATATATTGTGCAAAGGCTAGTAGCTGTGTATATTCAAACAGATGCATTAATATAAAACTGGGAGTTGGGGGCGTTGTGTTCTGTCTTTTCATCCTTGTACCCTCTGATGTCTCAGTTTACAATAAACAGTAAAACCTGCCGAACACAAGACTGGAGCTAGTGTCTTCTTTTACTGCGGATCTTCCTCTTTGTATTTTCATTTGTGAGCAGGCACTGGACCGTTGAAGCTCTTCAGTCTGCTGCTACCACTCGTGAGTCCATCGCCACATAATGAAGGTCAGTCATTGCCTGAATACAGAAGACGGGTGGTGTTTATGACGTGATACAGGTGAGTCGTGTGTTGTGGCAGCAGGGGGCAGCAGAGAGACATCACATTACTGGGTGCTGTAAAATAACCATGAGCTTAAGAAATAAAAAAAACAGCTCCAGAGAAGAAAACCAGTGACTGCTCCCAGTCCCTGGTCACTTTGCTCTGGAGACTGTAGTGTTTGGGTTCATTAGCAGACCTGACATGAGAAACAACCATCATTCTGTTCCTATATATTTGTTAGGACAAGCCATAGCCCAGTTCATCCAGTTTAACAAGAGGGTGCATGTCAGTCTTGATGTTTCTGCTCCATGACAGTTTATGACACAAAGGAGGCTACTGGGAATTTGCATTGACTAAAGCTGGAGGGATTTATCTCCAACAGATTGGTGAAGGTGTTGGCGTCTAGCTGGTTACGGAGCAGTGTCCCCTCTTTGTCCCCTCTGATGTTGGTGCATCTGACAGCACAGATACTGCAGAGCAGCTTGACTCTCTGGACTTTACTCTGGTTCTGTAAAACCCAGCTGTCGGTTGGTTGTTGGTGAGGATGTTGACCCCCACAGGACAGATCTTCTTGTCACCTTAGCGAGAACCGCACTTACTGTTACTGTCCGTAGCAAAAGCAAAGCTAAATCTGACAAAGAACCCAGAGGCAGAGAGGTTTGTTTACAGACGTGGTCTCGGTGACCACAGGTTTCATAAGGGTGGTTCACAGCCAGAAGGCGAGACTCCAGGGGACAAACAATGGTCCACAGTTCATCTGATAGACCTAAAGTCGGCCAAGTCCTCAGCAGCTTCAGGTATGAAAAATAAATTGCTGCTGGACACCGAGTTGAAAAATAAACAATGAGTTTTGGCCAGCAAGGAGAACAGAGTGAGAGGTTTTACACAGAAACAGGTTTTTCCAAAGTGTTTGTTGAGGGCTGTGATGCCAGAGCAGGCCCAGCCAAACCCAGCCCGGCTGTAATTGTTGGTGCTGCTCGGCTCGCTGTGGTCCTCCTGGACGTGTGGGAACATTTGGACAAGATGTGGATTATTTTTATCCTCCCAGTGTGAGATCTGTCACGTCCACAAACTCATTCTGCTGAACAGAACACACCGTTTTACTGTAGCGAGAGCCCAGAAGTCCACATCCAGGCTGGACCCAAAGCAGAGACACGTCAGTTCAGTCTCCAGAGTCTCCAATGATCTGCTGAGAGGAACCAAGTCTGAAAGTGGGAATTAGCTTTGGTTTTAATAAAACTGTAACTTCCCTCATTCTTTTCTCACAGTGTAAATATGATAGTTAGCAGCTGAGCAGTGATGAGAGCGATTTAAAGCGTTTACTAAACCTTAAAGGATTTTCCTCACCTGCTGTACTTCCCCTCAAGGTGTGTGTGGTGAATTTATAGCTGCCCAGCAGCTGCAGCTGCTAACGTCATTCTAAAGACGACGTGTTTCTCTGGGTCAAGCCTCCTGCTGCGACACATGGATCTGCTGGAGCCTCAAACACAGAAAATATAACATGTATTTTCACACGGAGCTTTTTAATGTCTTAAACGTTCTGCGCTGTTCTCCTGTCAGCTCAGGTGTGTTCACTGATGACCGCTGACTCTGCCTGTGTGTTGTTGCAGGTGTCTGACTGAAACAAACTCCAAACCTGAAGTGAACAAACTGCTGTTTTCTCAGATGCTGCGGTTGAAACCTCTTATTTAGTCTGAGCCTGGTTCCTGTAGAAATCACCTAAACCCACTCAGAGATTTTATATATGTGTATGTTCTTGTGAAGGTAACACTACAATCAAAGGTCAGAAAAGGGGGGTGTGAAAACCAGTGCACCACTTTCCTCCGAGTGGGCCGAACATCAACACAGCTGGATCCAGGATCCGTCACGTGTCTCACGTGTCTAATGTGCTGGATGCAGATGTGACGTTCACCCAAAATGACACCTTTGTAAAGTGGAGCCCACGTACAGTATCTGCTCCCAGACTCAGAGAAACGTTAGGGCTGTTTTGTTTTTTTACAGGCCTCTTCTTTCTGCCCTGTCTGCTGCACAGAGTCACTGAAGCTGATGATGATGCTGGTGGGGATGAAGGTGGTGATTGTGTTTGGTGTTTCCATGGATCTTTATGTGTCCTGTGTGCAGGAGGCCCCTGCGGGCGGCCGTATAAAGCGGCCAGATCACACCTGCTTCCCATCAGAAACCCTGTGCTGCTGAAAGCGTCAGTCAGCCTTGGCTTTGATGTCTCCACACAGCTCGTAAACCTGAGCTCTTGTTCAGCTTCGTCACTTTTTCCTCTGACGGTGAAGGAAAGTGAACGGTTGGTGTGCACGGTTGGTGTGCACGTGTTGGTGTGCACGGTTGGTGTGCACGTGTTGCGTGGCTGCAGCTACTTGAGGAAGCAATAGAGCAATGGCCTGTCTCCAGGTGTGGTCCTCCACGGTGTATTTACAGCCCTAGAAACGTTCCGCCTCACTCTTTACTGTCATCGCCGAATGAAACACAGACTGTTACAGAAACTACCAGGGCTCACAGACAAAACCAGTGTTGGTGGATGAGAAGGTCGTTCGCTCGTTTTGTTCCAACACGTGAGCATCACAAAGGCAAAGTCCAGCTTTTCAGAGCGATCAGGACTTAAAGGATCAGTTCAGCATTTTGGAGCTGGACTCAGGACTTGGTCAGTGGCCTGAGGGCTGGTGTAAAGACCGACTCTGTCCTCATTTCAGAAACACTTGTAATTATCATGGTGATTACTCTGTGGTAGTTGAATCATATATGGCTTTGAGTTTTGTGTGTAACTGAAATTATTCCCTTTTGTTGTCAAACATAATGTCAAGCTGACATTTTAAGATTATTTAGACAAACACAACGATTTCATCGTAAATAGGCAAAGAAATAGTTTTGGGTGTGATCCACAGAGCAGATGTGCATCCACTGGCAGGAAACAACATGTAGTCTGTGTAATTTTGGACTCTAAATGTGTTTTAAATGTTGTATAATACCCTGCTGTTGTGTTTACTAGTCCCAGGAGTTATCCTGACCATATATCGTGTGTTTAATTTAGGTCTTGGTGAGTTAAATGTCCCAGTGTCCAGGAATAAACTGAAGAAAATGTTGTTTTTTCACTTTTAATGTCAGAAGAAAAACAACAGCAGAGGTTTTCTTCATCCACTGATGGAGATATCTGAGTCTTCATGAAACAACAGTCACTGGACAGGAAAGGATGTGGGTGGCAGCTAATTTCATAAAGCTGCTTCAGCTGCAGCTTCAGCACAGTGACGACAAATAGTTTCCAGTGTTTCCCATTATTTCCTTCCTTCTGGGCAACCACTGCTGTCACCTTCTACGTGAACATCTGTCTGCCCACACTGGAAGCCGACCCACTGCTGAGCTTCAGGTGAAGTGGTTTGGATGTGTTGCATCACCTCACGGGTCTGAGCTTCATTCTGTCCCTCAGTGAAGGTGAAGCTCCTCAGCTGCTGCTGTTTGGGTTTGGCTGTAATTGGATGAGGCCTGAAAAATACAAAATAAAAGCCTTTAGTGAAAAACATCTGGAAAATGAGTGAGACCACTATTTTCTCTGCTTTTCTCCAGAGTCGGGACCAAAAACCTAAAGTGAGCAAGTTTTCCGAGTCTTGATAACGAGCTGTTAGTTACTCTGTAGTTTTTAAAAGATCATTTTCATCTGCTGGTGGACCCGTTGACCCTGATTAAAAGGATCCAGGTCACTTCTAACTCCTCCTCCTCCTCGTCTCTGTGCAGCAGCAGCAGCAGGAGCAGCTGAGCTCCAACATTTAGGGGAGAAGCTCTTGAGACCAGCAGCCGTGCGTGTGCGTGTGTGTGGGGAGGAACATTTTGTGTAGATTATTAAAAGCATAATTTATTTTGAATCATGAAGGAAGTCTCCCCTGAGGCCTTGCTGCTCTCCTTTGCACATTTGTGTTTGCTCTGTAGTTTTCTGGAGGTCGTGCGCGCTCAGGACGCGGCCCGTGGTGGAGATGCTGTCGCGCTCCGGCGGGGGTTGACATGGCAACATAACGGGCAGGTCTTCAGCATCCTGAGCCGCGGTTCCCAGTACCGGCCGTCCAGCAGGAGGCAGACCGGGTCCCCTCGCCACAGAAACCCGGTGGTCGTCGTCAGCGGCGGAAATAACACGGTCTCTGCCGCGTCCCCGCGGGTTCCAGCCGCCAGCAGCTCTGCGCAATTACGCGCCGCGACGCGTCAGCGGCCGCAGCCGAATCCCGGGAGAGACGGTGAGTCTGCGCCGGTCAGACGGGAAGACATGATGGTCGGAGACGATCCCTACGACCCGTACAAGGCTTCCAACTACAACCCTTATTATAACTACTACAACTCGTACTACAGACCCAGACCGAGGACTCAGCCCCGGCACGGATACGGAACCAGCTACCACCAGCACGGTAAGACTGAAGCTTCTACTCCTGCTTCATTCCAGTTTCCTCTGGTCCTCAGTGTAGACGCAAACAGACTCATCATTGTGAGACAAACTGTCACAGCCAGCATCAGTTTGATTTCATCAGAATAATCAAACGGAGCCTTATGATTGTTCCAGACGTCCTAAAGCTGAAGGACCGTTAAGGTGCTCCACGTATCAGGCTGTGCTGCTGTTAACTGCTCATTAAAAACATGTTGGGTTGTTGCTCTTCTGTTCCAGCTGAGTTTACAGCTGATCCTCTATTAAACTATAAAAGTCATGAAAGCCTGGAGTCTAAATGTCAGCTTTTATAGGCTCATTACTCCTGTGGCTCAGTCCCCCCATCAGCTCTTTAAAGTCTACCTGAAACTACAGACAGATGTGTCACGTTCTGTATGCTGCCCTGACAAGTCAGGTTGTTGGAGAATGTTTTAAAATCACTTATGGACTCTGGGCTGTTTTTACACAGTCGGGTCTGAAGGCCACTGTCAGTGAGGACCTGATGGTGTTTTGTCCTGTGGCTGAGGGAGTCAAGTTAAAACCTGGAGTTAAATTTAAATTGTCCACATCCCCAAGTCTGATGGACGGAGACATGGGAGGGACAGGAGGAGTCACTGTGGTGTCTCCAAACCGCAGGAGAAACCACATCTGCAACATCTGCAAAGTTCAACCCACTGCAAAAATTTAACCCATGAAGGAATTCATAAAGGTGTCAGACGATAGAGTTAAAATCCATCCCTCCATCATGTAGACCCCCTTATTCCTAACCAGGGTCCCAGGGATCTGCTGGAGCCTATCCCAGCTCTCTTTGGGTGAAAGGCAGGGGTCCACCCTGGACAGGTCCCCAGTCCATCACAGGGCCACATAGAGACAAACAACCTCACACACTCACACTCACTCCTATGGGCAATTTAGAGTCACCAATCAACCTGACATACATGTTTTTGGACTGTGGGAGGAAACCAGAGTACCTGGAGAAAACCCACACAAGCACAGGGAGAACATGCAGACTCCACACAGAAAGGCCCCTGATGGGTTTCAGACCAGGAACCTTCTTACTGTGAGGCAACAGTGCCGACCACTAATCACCGTGCTGCCCTAGAGTTTATATTAAAAATTCATATAAAGCACTTCCTGTCCAACATGATCTCACTCCCAGCTCCTGTCAGAATGCCAGAACAGGCTTCACACTTGTTCAAGTGCTTGATGTACCCACTTCTCCTCTAAACAGGGTCTGAACTGGCTCTTATCATTTCCAGTAATGTTAAGAATCAACTTTAGTTAGAGCCTGTGACCAAAGATGAGGGCCTCGACACAAAGACCAGGCCTCAAAGGATCCAAAAGGTCTGTTTTAAAAGGTTAAACCCAAAACACACAGGCTGCTGAGTTGTCATCGTTTATAAAAGGAATTAAGCCTCCAGACCAGCAGGGGGCAGTACTGTGTGGTTACCTGGTCAGGTCAGTGGCATCTTCCTATTCTAACCTGCTGATGTGGCTGAAGTTCTGCAGGTGTCCAGGTGTTGCTGATCAAGAGTAAAATGAGTTTTCCTTCAGTGACTGGTTGATTATCACCCTGTGCTCTGTCCTCAGGGCTCCCTGATCTGGTCCCTGACCCCTACTACATCCAGATCGCCACCTACGTCCAAAGACTGCCCATGTACAACCTGCGCTGTGCTGCTGAGGAGAACTGCCTCGCCTCGTAAGATTACAGCCCGCCTGCAGCTTTTAGTCCTGCACGGGCCTCAGTGTAATGTTAGTTCTGTTGTAATGATCCTGAACTGGTCCAGAATCAGCTGTAAGTAACTGGACTCATGGCTGTCAGCTGGAAGGAAGCTTTTCTGTCATTTTCATATATTTTTCTAATCAGCAGCTGAAACTGTCACTTTGTTTTTAAATCTACTCTAACAAAAGTTACACAGTGCTGGAATGTGAATAAGTACATTTACTCAACTTAAGTACAAATCACAGGCAGATGTTGTACTTTTACTGCACCATCATACTTCCAAACGCAGTGTCTCTTAAGGAGACTTGTTATTTTGCTGTTTATATCTGGTGTATTCAGGTCCAGGTGGATTTTAAAGGTCTCTAATTTGTTTGGACCCTAGTGACCCTCCTCTCCTCTGCTCCTCCAGCTCCTCAGCGTATTCTCAGGACTACGACACCAGAGTTTTGCTGAGGTTTCCTCAGAGGGTGAAGAACCAGGGCACGGCCGACTTCCTGCCCAGCAGACCTCGATACGCCTGGGAGTGGCACAGCTGTCACAAGTAGGTTGCTGGTAAACTCTCTCTTCAGCAGGTTAACGCTTTGGGAACTGAAGCGCTTCATGAGCCGATGTCGCTGCTTTCAGTCACTTCCACAGCATGGACGAGTTCAGCCTGTACGAGCTGCTGGACGCCTACACTCAGAGTCCGGTGGCCGAGGGCCACAAGGCCAGCTTCTGCCTGGAGGACACTTCCTGTGACCCGGGCTACTACCGCCGCTTCGCCTGCACCTCACACACTCAGGTTCAAAGACACATTGTCACACAAAATGTCTTCAGCATTTACTGATGTGAAGCAGTGACAGACAGTGACCTCCTCTCTTAAGACTAAATGTAAAACAATAAGCTTACAATGTGTGTGTGTGTGTGTGTGTGTGTGTGTGTGTGTGTGTTCAGGGTTTGAGTCCAGGCTGTTACGACACCTACAACGCTGACATCGACTGTCAGTGGATCGACATCACCGACGTCTCACCTGGAAAATACATCCTCAAGGTTCATCCTCACTCCCACACAGCTGGACTCAAACACTTTAGTGACCTCAAACAAAGTCCAGCTTCTTCTCTTTACTCCGACAGACAAACCTCCATCTGTCTCATGTTTGTGTCTCAGTTTCTCTTCTGCTCATTGGGACTTTTGGTTGTTGTAAAATGTGGAGTTGTCTTGCAGCAGAGTCCAGGGTGATTGGGTGGACTGTGCACAGAAACAGGTGGAGTCTGGTGTCACCTTCAGCAGAAGTGACCTCACGCACCGACGACTGTTGTGCTGGGGCTGAATATACAACACACTAATCCCTAATAGCCACTAACTGACTGTATCACGTTGTGCGTCGGTGCGGGTGGATGTGAAGCAGAATGAGCCGCACGTTGAAAAGAATCATTTATTCTGCGTGTCGTCCCGGCAGGTGTCGGTAAACCCCAGACAGCAGGTTCCAGAGTCCAACTTCAACAACAACGTAGTTCGCTGTGACGTCCAGTACACGGGCACCGCCGCTCACATCTCCGGCTGCACCATGACAGAGTAAGAAACCTCTGAGCCGACGGGGTCACAGGGTCACACCGTCTGGTCTCATGGGTGGTTTTAGTCTGTACTTGATGTATTTGCACGAGACTTTATGGACACGTACCAACATTAGCCGAGCACAGAACAAGTCACCTTGGCTTTTCTACACATGAATCTGATTATGCACGAACAATAATTAATATACGGAAATAAATTTAATGTAATAAAATGCGTGGAGTGAAAATGCATTATTGAACACCTGCAATCACTTCATGGACCAGCAGAGGGCCACAGACCACTGTTTGAAACCCACTGTGATGTAGAGTAAAACTGACTGACTGACTGACTGACTGTTTCTCTGCCTCTTGCAGCTACTGAGGTGAATTCCTTGGAGTCAGCCTGAAGACGAAGAACAGGCTGAGGGCGAAGGTGCAGATCCACACCAGTGTTTTTAAAAATCCACTTAGAACCAGAAAAAAGAAAAGCAACAACTCCCAGTGAAACACCTGCAGCCGGACGCTGACTGACATGTTTTAAAGCGGCCGCATCAGGGGCTGTGCAGTTTAGAGCAAACTGTGGAGTTTTATTCACCAGAGATGGAAAATACCTGGTTCTTTCTGGGAGTAGAATCAGTTTGTGTCTGACTGCTGGAGTCTCTCGTCCTCTAACGTCCTCAACATAATCTCATCGTCCTGAGCTGGAGGTTTTCTGTTTTCCAGCTTTGAACACGGACACGTTTGTTTTTCACTATTAAAACCACATAACACGGGGTCAAAGGTCAGAGAGGGCTGGGGTTTGTTAGTTTAAAGGTTTCACCTTTTGTATTATAGTTTTTTTTTCCTTTTCTATCCTGCTCTGAGTTCACAAAGTTTCAAAATGCCACCAAACCTTTTTTCTTTGTGGCACATTTAAGAAATCAGTTGTTTTATTATTATTTTCTATTGTTTTCTATAGAAACATTTAAATTCATGCATGTTTTTCTGGGCCCATCGAGCTCTTTTATAAAAATATCATGTAACTGACTTTTTTATCTTTAATGTTAATTTAATCTTTTAACATTTAGAAAGTCCAGTGACAGTTTCTGGATGTTTGTATAGAAAGTAGACCTCAGCAGTTTCTGTTTTCTGTTACTAGTTTTTCTTGTAGCTTCATTCCTGCTGCAGTAGATCAGGTCTCTGACGTGGTTTTGTACATGAATTATACAAAACCCACCACAGAGACACAGTATAAGTCCTGAAGTCTGACCTACAGTCTAACCTATGTCTTTCTGGTGGTGAACGCAGTATCCAGTGTGTACACAGAACACACAGATTGTGTACTTGTACTTGTACTTGTAGCCACACATACCTACAGAGCTGTGTGCATGTAATCACCCTGCATTACTGCTTCCTGCCACAGTAATAAAGTTTGCTTGAACGTAAGCTGTGGATTTCCATCCACCTGTTTCTGTGTGAGGTTTGAATTTGTGCGTAAAAGCAAAATGTTGGAAACACAAATGTGCAAAGACGAAGAGATGAAAGGAGCAAAGCTTTAAACTAAAACCTGTCCTGTCCCTGCAGCCACAAAGACTGAAGGAATAAGCTCATTTAAGGATCAAAGACCATCCACAGTCAGAACAGAGTCTTTGCTCTAATGGTGACACTGGACTGAAGAACGTGGACTCCACATACGTTGTCGTCATTTTAAATGAGTAAATCCAGGCCCTGCAGCAAACACACAAAGAATCAGCCTTTTTTAAAAATGTTTGGGTCTATTTCTTATTGTCTGGGAGAAATCAAGCTAAGCTGATATAATTCTCTGCCCGAGAACAGAAGCAAAGATGAATTTCCACATGATGATGTTTAAGAAATCAAGATTTCTGCAGAAACTGATGATCAACTTCCACCTGCATTTCCAGCAACGTGCGTCCTCTGCTGGTGTCATCTGATGTTCTGTGTCGTGTCCTGTGCCGAGGCTCAGGTTGAGGTTGCGTCCCAAAGCTCTCTGCCTGGGGCCGGAGCTGTGATGATGAGCTACTGTGGACTGTTAGTTGTTGTTCATCCTGATTATTCATCAGATCTTACAAATATAAAGTGATGACCCTGAACAGTGTGTGGGGCCACTAGATGCCAGTGTGGAGGTTAAAAACAGCCGATGAAGCCGCACTGAGCAGAAACACACAGCTGTTATTATGGAAACACACAGTACATGTGTGTGTTTATAGTCTCCTCTGTGTTTTTCTCCTGTGACTACATGTGACTTCTGATTTCGGAGGATGGATCCTATTCTTAGATATACCGTATATCATTTTCATTAAAAAAAAGCTTTAAATTGTTATTTCAGCAACAACTGAGATTTTCATTTCAATAATTTTGTCTTTATCTTAAAATGTGTAACTACGATTATTTTATCTTTTTTATTCTGAACTTTTTCTTCACTTTTTATTTTCCATGTATTTTATTGATGTGTACTCAAAGTTACTACCAACCAACGTCACCAGGTGCAGCATTTGTTTCTGAGCTGTAGCAGAAAATAGAAAAATAAAGTCAACGTGTCTTTAAGTAATTTACTCAATCGCTGCATTAAAGGGATGTAAATTATTTTATTTTCATTGTCCTGAGCATGTTGGTACGAAACCAAATAAATAAAACTTTATGATCACAGTTCTGTCTCTGCGCTGATTTATTGATTACATGTGAAGATAAAAACTCCCAGCAGCACCTTCATTGTAGTTTTTATTCTAAGGATAACGGGACGAGCAAAGATCCTTTATTAACAGGATGACTCTTTGGAACGTTTTTTTTTTTTTTTTTTTGCCTCTTTTACTGCCCACCCGCACTAACCCAGCCGGTCTTTGTTAGCACAGGTAAGAGAACTAAACAGCGGACTCACCTGGTTCAGACCTGGTTTCGTACATAGCCAAGGGACGGAAGCAGCTAAATCGCTTTGGAAACACCCACACAGAAGAAGCGCCGAAGCGAAAAGTAAAAGTGTAGTCCTTTCCCAGTCAGGAGAAAGCGTTAGGAGTGAGCCCTCTTGTCGGCTGCTCCTGTCTGTGCAGTCTTTGTGAGGAGGCGACAGAAGGAAAAAAACAGCTGGATCCAGGAGTCCGGCTAGCGGCTCGGCTAGCTCTGTCACCCCCGAACCAGCTGCTCCTCCTCGGCTGCCTCACCTCCACAAGGTACCGTAACCCAGAACTGCTCCTTAGCCCGAAACGAACCGCTGCTTGTTCCGGGTCGCGGCGTTTGTGCCCGAGTTTTGTGTTTGGACCCAATTTTCCAACAGGCTAATCAGTTAGCTTCCACATTAGCCTGCTAGCTTAGCCCCTTAGCCTCCTGCTGCTACACAGGTACCACGATAAACGGGTCAGAACCGAGCCCAGAGAGTCTGTCCACACTTTTCACAGAGATAGGGACGTGTTGTTTTTATAAAACCGAAGCTGGAGTCACATGTGTGATGGTTTTATGGTGTTTCCTGTCACTTCCATCAGCATCTGCTGTGTCTTCATCGCTTCTCCACAAAAAGTTCATCAAAAACTAAAATAATATGTGGAAGTTCACGTTTTTAGTTCACGGCACTTCCTGTGTTTCAGGACTGAATGACAGACTTTAAATAATATTCATCAGAATAGCCTGATTTATTTACAATCATATTGATCTGTGCCAATATTTGGCAGATCTATAAGAATAAATGTTTAGGTGATTTTCTGGAATGTTTCTAAAAAGTGTCGTTTTCCTTATTTTTATTCTCTCGTGTGTTTTTGGAAATGAAATTCAAAGGGTTTTGTTTTTGGACAGTAAACTGGACAAACGAGACATCAGGCCTCATCAGCAGAACATCCCTTCAAACTGGCTGAAAGTTCTCAGGCCGACACTTTTTTATTTTGTTAGAGCGTTTTATCAACATTCCTAACTTAGGAAATCACTGCTCTCCCCCCCAGAGGAGACCTGGCTGCTCAGGAGCAGCAGGAGGTGACGTTCAGACGGAGTCAAAAGGAGGACAGATGTTTTATTCAAACTGTTTCTGTGACAGATGCTCAGCAGGATGGATGGACTTGTTCTGTCAAGAAGAGCTGGGCTGTCTGTGCAGAGACCGTCACCGTCATTGCAACGTTATGTTTTTTATCATTAAAACAGGTGCAGCTTTCCAACAGTGATGATCTGAGTCCGTCAGGACAGTTCTGGCTTTAAAAAATCAAACGGTAACCTTCGCTGTGATTCTGGGCCCGGTGGCTGTTACCTCGGGCTCTGGGAAACCGTGATGGGTATTTTCCATTGTTTCTGGGCTGCCCTGGTTTAGTTGGTGGTAGAGAGGACGGAGCTCAGGCTGAGTTCTGCTGCTGTATTCACATCCAGAGTCCTCCTAAATGGTTAACAGGAACAAAATCAAACCTTTTGTACTTTGGCAGATAGAGCACCAAATACACCACCAGCTCTACACTGTGGAGTAAACCGTGTTAGGGGGTTTGGTTTGGTTAAAGGTCTGTGCAAACCCTCCGATTGTTCTTTGTTGTAATTAGAGTTTTGATAACTGGTTATCACCAAAATAGGTTTTTAAAAGTCTTTTTTGTTGTTGTTCTGTTCTAAAACAGTCTCTAACTTATCTCAGGACTGAATTGCTTTGAATTGCACTAACACCCAAAGCCTGATGGTCCTAACACGCCTTATTTTACTGGGTTCTCCTGCCCCGGCTGCTTAGGACCTGCTTTTAGCCTTAGGCTGGTTTTGTGACTTTGGCCACTGGACTTTATTGATGCTGGTCCAAGTGTTTCAGAGTCAGCAGATAGCTCCAATGCTAACAGCACACTGTCTGCTTTGTAAACTCCTGGTCCTACTGTTCAATAAACAGGACTCAACGTAACTGGATTCTTGATGAGAGCTACAGCGTCACCTCTGAGGGAAATGTGGCCGAACGTCTAACTTTCCTTTCAAACCCCTCCTGAAAGCTCCCGTCCTTGTTTCCTGACTTAGCTCCAAAACAACATTTCTTCCCCCAGATTGTTGTGGCTTGGTCAGCTGTTCACATAAACACAGCACAGGCGTCCTCCTGCTTTTTTTTTTGTTTTTGATCCAGTCTTATTTTTGATGTCGGGTTTCAGGCCTAAACTGTTGTTATCAAGGATGTTAGACTCGACTGCGTCTCAGAGCTGCAATCAAGAGGGTTTTATTTGGAGCGTTTCAGTCCTGCGGTCACTCCCACAGTCAGAAAACAGCTTCACTCTCACAGTCGCTGTTTTCAGTGGACGCCTGAGCCTCTGAAAACACAAAGAGAGCTGCTGGAGGCTCCTCGTGCACAGGTCAGGGTGGTCACAAAAACAGAAACGCTTCAGGGAAACATGTTCAGTAAAGACTCACTGAGCAGTTAAGTAGTTATTGTTAACTAGACGATCATGTTAACTTAAAAAAATCCAAAGTTGAGATGGTTCCAGTAGGACCAGGTGCATTTAAAATAACGTTTTAAAGGTTTTTCACGTTACCAATAAAATGTTAAAGGTCTAAGTGAAATGAAGATTTAAATCAGAAACAATTATTAAAGAAGCTGCCGGGCCGTGCGCCTTCCTGCTCAGAGATTTTCAACACTTTGCTCAGAGCTGAGTTTTCGGGTCAGGTCCTGGTCCCGTGTGGTTCTTTAAGCCTCTGTGCACGCTGCATGTCACAGTGCTGATTGGTCTGATTAGTCCTGATTATCCTGCTGTTTGTCGCCTTTGATCACAGCAGCTCTGGGCGGTTTAAGCAGCCAACAGGTTGAGCTTTAGACCCGTTTAAACCTCAAGTGTTAACAGAGCAGAACAGGATTGGACTTCGTGTTGATCCTGTGCTTGGTTGCTGAGAGAGAAAATCCTCCTTAAAATAGCAGCGACTTGTTATTTCCACAGTTTCCTCTTCATTCACAGTTTGTCATCTCACGTAGGCAAAGATGAACAAAAACCGAGAGAAAGTTTTCAGCCAGACTGTTCTGCTTCCTGCAGCCACTTCCTTTGTTTTATTCCTGCTGATCATATCAGCGCAGCTTTAATACTCAGAGGGCCTTTTTATTTTCACGGCTATGACGCTGCTGCACAGACTAAACTAAAGACGGTGAAAGACGTGCAGCCTGGTTAACCTGAGTTATTTGTATGTACATACATGTTTTCATGTGACTTGTTCACTGCAGTGACTGTGTAATGTCCATGGCTGCAGGTTGACCTGTGAGTTTGTCTGCAGCTGCTGTGAGGCTGATGATGTGGTGTGAACATGGAGGCTCCTGAATACCTGGACCTGGATGAGATCGACTTCTCCGATGATGCGGTGGTCAGTGTGTTACCTACCTGGTATAGTTCTGATATAGTGTGTGTTTGTTTGCTGCTCTGCAGTGACCGACTCACAACACTGAGCAGATTAACGTTGTCAATGAGGTTTGACCAGTGTCAGACCTGGGACCTTTAAACACTCTACAGTTACAGTTACCTGAGACGCACACACCTGCAACAGGCTCAGTCTGAACTGTTTTACCTGTTTATTACTGCAGCAACCACCAACCTTTCATCACAGATTGGTCTGGTCATGTCTTTTTTTGTTCCGTTAAACATCAGCAAATAGTGAAAAATGAATAAAATAATTTCCCAGAGTCCAAGATCATGTCTCTTATTAACAAATCGTCCACAACACAAAGATATTCAGTTTCTCACAGTTAATCGATTATCCGATTATCGATTATATATATATATATATATATATATATATATATATATATATATATATATATAGATATACTGTAAAACTAACAGCTCTCACTCCTTCTGTCTTGGCTCCTCGTCCTGCAGTATTCTGTGACGTCTCTGAAGACCATCCCAGAGCTGTCCAGGAGGACCGATGGCCCGGCCGAGGAGAGACCAGGTAACTGTTAGAAATCATAGTCCGGTTCGTGATTTCAACTGAAACTGCGTGAGCAGCAAATGACCTGGTCTCATCTGTCCCTCCTCCTGCAGCTCCAGCCATTAACTGGAGTCGTAGTGTTTCCTCCCACAGCGGTGGGGGAATCAAACCCACGGGGCTCGCTGAGGTCCACAGTAAGTTCCGACCGGTGAAGAGGGTCTCCCCTCTCAAACACCAACCAGAGACCACCGACTCCGACTCTGATGGCAAAGTTCAGGGCCAGGGCCTGGGAGAGTCGGGTGAGGGCAGTAAGGAAGAGCCCAGCCCCGACAAGCCGACTCATGCCTCCAGCTCCTCTGACGGGCTGGGAGGGAAGGCGAAGGGTTTGGGCACCAGTGTTGGTGTCGTTGGAGGGAACAACCCCCAGCCTCTGTTCGGGGAGCTGGAGCACTATGATCTGGACATGGACGAGATCCTGGACGTGCCTTATATCAAGTCCAATCAGCAGATGTCCACGCTGCCTCGTGTCCCCCATGACAAGCGCTCGGTGACAGGAAGCAACCTGGGCGGTGGCACCTTGGAGAGGATCCGGGGAGGAGGACTGAAGAGCTCTGCTTTACCCCTCACTGAACCTCTGAGCCTCGGAGGCAGCAGCTCACAGACTCAGGTACACATGGGTCAACTACACAAAACCTTTAATGCTCCGTCTGCAGTGACATACTGGGAAAAATGATCAGTAGGTAAATCGGGCCTTCAGAATAAAAGCATACACTTCTACAGCAAAATAAGGCTTTTATTTCCTTTCCTTACTTTGATGTCGTATATACACAGAAGCACAGAGAGAGAAGGTTTAAAATGACTTATTGTTGATGAAGTGTAATTCATGTGTTTCCTGCAGTACTGTGTCCTGTCTCCAGTGAAGTGGTCAGACCTGAGGAAGTCCAAGTCCATGGATCCAGACCTGCACCACCATCACCGCTCCTCTGCTGGAGGAGGTTACCAGCCAGAGCTGCTCTCCTCTGGGCTCCTCAGCTGCTCGTCCTCACTCTCTTCTTTCTCCGATGCAGGTACGACCTAAAAACCCTGTTGCTGTTTCTTCTTCTCTGGTTTAGCCCGAGTTGACTCTGTGTGAAGGTCGGATTTGTCCTGACTTCCAGACAAGCTGCTGTCTGCGCGGGTCTACCCAGACTCCCAGAGCCAGCGGCCGGCCATGGAGCCTCCAGGGGGCCCAGGGCTGATGTTCCCCCTGCCAGGGTGCACCGTGGGCAGGCAGGACAGCTCTAAACCCTGGGCTCCTGGGCCCGGAGTAGGAGGCAGTGGTGGTTCCAGGGGGTTTGGAGGAGGTGGAGGAGCAGCGGGGGAGGTGGACGAAGAGACCAAGAAGAATCAGAACATCATCAACATCGTCAGGGAGGGACAGATCTCGCTGCTGGTGAGTGGGAGGTCGTCACATGATACGAGTTTGACCAATGAAGGAGCAGGAGGCAGGTGCTGATTGTTACTAACCTACATCGGATGTTTTCTCCTCCTCCCCCCTTCTTTGCTTTCTTTCCTCTTTCGCACTGTTGTTCCTCCCTTTCACCATTTACTCCTGTTTTTCCCCTCCACCTTGTTTCTTTACACCCTCCATTCTTCCACCTTATCTTTGCTCCTCCTCTTCTCCTCTTTTTCCTCTTTAATCTCTACTACCTTCTTCTCATCATTGCTCTTTCACCCGTTCCTCCTTTTGCTGCTCCTCATGTTCCTTCTTCTCCACCTCCTCCCGCTCTTTCTTCTCTCTTTCCTTGTTGCTCCTCCACCTCCTCGTCCTCCCGCAGCCTCACCTGGCAGCAGATAACCTGGAGCTGATCAGGGACGAGGACAGCAACAACCTGCTGCACATCTCTGCCTCTCAGGGTCACGCCGACTGCCTGCAGCATCTCACCTCCCTGATGGGGGAGGACGGCCTCAACGAGCGCAACAACCAGCAGCTCACCCCCGCTGGTCTGGGGGTCAAGGTCAGTCTGAGTTCACATATTCAGAAAGCACCGGGGCACAGACTTCCCTTCCTGTGATATGAAGATAAGAGGTTTGATTGCTCACTGCTGACATCCTCAGTAAGAGTCCAGGTCTCTTTGGAAGTGAGCAGTTATCCCACAAGTTCATCTTTTTACTAAATTATTTCCACAAACGGTGAAAATGGAGCAACAGAGGTTTGATTCAAATCTTGGAAAATGGCAGCAACATGTTTGGTTGTTGTAAAACAGGTGCAGGCAGATACAGATCAGTCTGGGCTGCTGTCCCCCAGGCTGTCTGCTGAGCTGTTCACCTGAAGTACATTTACTCCAGTACGATCCTGAGGTGTTAGTACTTTACCTGAGTATTTCTGTGTAGTGCTACTGCATCCTTGGACTTCACTACATGTCAGAGTCAAACCTTGGACTTTTTCCTGCTCTACATTTATCTGATAACTTTAGTTCCTGTTCAGGATCAGATGGATCCAACAAAATACAGACTGATCATCAAACTTTATTGATCCCTGGGGGGAAATTCACAAGATACCCAGCGGTATATAAAGTACTTCAAATCAGAAGTATATAAGGTAGTTAACGTCAGCTACCCAGCGGTATATAAAGTACTTCAAATCAGAAGTATATAAGGTAGTTAACGTCAGCTACCCAGCGTTATATAAAGTACTTCAAATTAGAAGTATATAAGGTAGTTAACATCAGCTACCCAGCGGTATATAAAGTACTTCAAATTAGAAGTATATAAGGTAGTTAACATCAGCTACCCAGCGGTATATAAAGTACTTCAAATTAGAAGTATATAAGGTAGTTAACGTCAGCTACCCAGCGGTATATAAAGTACTTCAAATCAGAAGTATATAAGGTAGTTAACGTCAGCTACCCAGCGGTATATAAAGTACTTCAAATTAGAAGTATATAAGGTAGTTAACATCAGCTACCCAGCGGTATATAAAGTACTTCAAATTAGAAGTATATAAGGTAGTTAACGTCAGCTACCCAGCGGTATATAAAGTACTTCAAATTAGAAGTATATAAGGTAGTTAACGTCAGCTACCCAGCGGTATATAAAGTACTTCAAATTAGAAGTATATAAGGTAGTTAACGTCAGCTACCCAGCGGTATATAAAGTACTTCAAATTAGAAGTATATAAGGTAGTTAACGTCAGCTACCCAGCGGTATATAAAGTACTTCAAATTAGAAGTATATAAGGTAGTTAACGTCAGCTACCCAGCGGTATATAAAGTACTTCAAATTAGAAGTATATAAAGTAGTTAACGTCAGCTACCCAGCGGTATATAAAGTACTTCAAATTAGAAGTATATAAGGTAGTTAACGTCAGTACGTAAAGTACAGTTGGACATCAGTTTTCCTTTGACCCCGTCAGATGCATCAGAACAGAAGAATTCAGTTTTTGTGTTCTGACCCAGTCGGACCAAAATATCTTTGCTCCTGTGCAGCTGCAAAGTAAAATCACATCTGTAAGTGACCATTAACATGCAGACATCTGATTGGCTGTTGGCAGCTGGTCAGTGAGGTCATGAAGCTGTATGATGAAGGCTTTTGATAACATGATGTAAACTCTGTGGGTCCTGTTTAGTCTGCTCCGGAGTGGAGACCAGGGTCTTGATTGGCTGCCAGACAGGAAGTGTATAATCTAGAGCCAAGCTGGGCAGCAGTGTGCTGGTTCCTGATTGTCTCTTATCAACCAGCCTGTAGTTTATTCACTTAGATGAGCAGGGGACCACGTTTCCAGCCACCTGATCCCGGCTGAGGCTTGTTAACTGCGTTTGTTGCAGAACGGTCATCTGGAGTGTGTGAGGTGGATGGTGAGTGAAACTGAGGCCATCGCAGAGCTGAGCTGCACCAGAGAACATCCCAGTCTGATCCACTACGCTGCCCGCTACGGACAGGTAACACACACACACACAGATCAACACACCCATGTGTGTATCCATATATACAAGCTAGAATATCCACAGGGTGGGTTAGGGAAGAACAGGAGAAGCAGCAGTACTGACTGGCAGACGCCAACAGGAAACAGATCCAGCCAAGAGGAAATCAGGTGTTGAAGGGAAAAGTCCTAACAGCCATATTCAGCTCAGTGATGATGTGATGATACGAAGCTGTGAGTGTGGTTGTCGTCTTGTTTGTCAAACTCCCTCCCTCTCTGTGTCTCTGCAGGAGAAGGTCTTGCTGTGGTTGCTTCAGTTCATGCAGGAACAGGCGATCTCTCTGGACGAAGTCGACCAGAATGGAAACACCGCCGTCCACGTGGCCGCTCAGTACGGACACCTCACCTGTATACAGGTGTGCACTGCCTGTTTTGTTAGATCCTTCCCCCGGGGGTCAGTTTGACAAAAACTCCCTGGAGTTTTCAGACTAATGCAGGAAGAAAAATATATATAAAATACCATTATGAGTAATTTGGTCGCAGCATTTTCAACAATAACATAATAACATTCCCGAAGTTCACCCAACATCCAAGAAGGTTGGAAACTCCTGGCACAGACTAAATGATTAACTGGGAAAATAATCTGCGTAATAATCTGGAATGAAAATAACCATTAGCTGCAGCCCTGACATTTTTATTTCTGTATTTCAACAACAGACATGTGGCACTAAAGCCAAGGTTTTAGGGCTAAACCATGTTTTTTTTTTATCTAAACACTGAAAATGTCTTTTGCAGTGTTTAGCTCATGTTCCTACAGTGGCACACCCTGCTGAAGGAGGCGGATGTTATCAGTCTTGTCTGCTTCCTGTTGGCCAGTCAGTCCAGCAGTCCAAACACTGATAACCTATTATCTGTGTTCAGTACAAAACAGCAGAGCCCAGCAGATCTGGACTGCGGGGGCAGCGTTTTGTTACACTGCACTAACGAAGGGGTCGGTGTATGAAACCGTAAAGTTCCTGGTTTGAATCTGGACTTAGGAACAAGAACCAACCAGAATTCGTCTCTGTGCCTGTTTCCAGACGCTGGTGGAGTACGGTGCCAACGTGACCGTCCAGAACCAGCAGGGGGAGCGGCCTTCCCAGAGTGCCGAGCGGCAGGGGCACACCACCTGTGCCCGATACCTGGTTGTCGTGGAAACCTGCATGTCCTTGGCCTCTCAGGTCGTCAAACTGACCAAGCAGCTCAATGAGTAAGTTACAGCATTTTTACTGCTGCAGTCACTTTGTCTAATTAGGAGATAAACCATCATGTGGTTCTCAGACACAAAACCATGAAAATGAACCTTTAGACAAACATAAAGACATAATGAAAATAATAGAGTAATAAAATATAAATATCTGCTGCAGCTTGATTTATTCTGCCTTATCTTTCTGTCAGTGTGTCAGTGTGTGTGCTGGGCACAGAAATATCAAACTCTTTTCTTTGTTCAGACGTTTTTAGCTTTAACCCTAAAACAGTTGGTCCAGACTGAACCTGCAGCTCTTCTTATCGTTTATCAGTCTATGCTGAGGTCCTGTGTGCAGTGTGTTTTCAGACTGTTGTCAGGTGTGTGTCAGTCAGTGTTCATCCTGCTCTGTGTGTGTGTGTGTTTGTCCTGCAGACAGGCAGCAGAGAGGATGGCTCTACAGAAACAACTGCAGAGACTGATGGACCCCAGCAAAGCAGAGGGGACGCCTTCGCTATCGCCCAGGTAACACACACACACACACACACACACACACACACACACACACACACACACACAGTGAATCCCCTCTGTACACACTCCTGCATGTTTCTCATCAGATGTGTCTCCACTGAGTCTTGAATTAAATGATTTATTCGCCACGATAAGATGGTGTTTACCGACGAGATGCTCCCTGAGTGAGACGTGATGATCGTTTACAGATAGAAGTCGAGGCGCAGTAGCAACATGTCGAATCAGGGAGGAGAAAACACATAAAATACAGTTTTTCTCAAGGGTCAGTGCTGAAAAGCTGCACAGTCGTCACAGCGATAGTCGTCGAGAACTGTCGCCTTGGGGAACTTAAACTCAGGTGTTGGTGCGGCAAATAAAATCAGACATGAGCTGCTGCAGCAGCAATAACAGCAGGAAGCAATCAGAGCAATTATCAGGTGAGCAACACAAAACCTTGTTAAATGCAGCAGCTGAGCATGGCTGCCTTGTGAAGAGGGAAACAGGTGGGACTTCAGGCCTGCTCTGGATTATTGTCATTGTTTTGGTGGAAGTAATTAAAGACATGAACATACACAATAAAAATATGTCAAATTAAATGATCCTGTCTGTTTTCCCTTCTGGACTTCAGCTCCCATCAGCCCTCGGGGGAGGCGTGGCCAGAGATGATGTTGACAGCAGAGGGAACGCCAGGTGATGGTCACTGGTTGGTTCGTCAGGGAGGGGTCGGTCCAGACTCGGTGCTGCGGCAGCTGCTGGGGAAGGACATGTCGGAGTCGCTGTGTCCCAGGGAGAGGCTGCCTCCTGCGGGTGGCCTCAGCAGAGAGGGCCCCTGTGGGCCCGGGGCCCCAGGGGGCCGCAGGACCGGGCTGGTGGACAGGAGGGAGCTCAAACTAGCGAGACTGAAACAGATCATGCAACGATCCCTCAGTGAATCCGATTCGGACGGTTATCCACAGGAGGAGGGAAAGAATCAAGGAACCCCATCCTCAAACATGGCCCGACCTGATAGGCCGTCCCACCTGCCAGTCACAGAGGAGGATCCGGTGTCAAACCATCTTCATCTGATGATGAAGAAACACCTCCCCTCCTCCTCCTCCTCCTCTACAGCTGAGAGGAAGCTGGCATTCTCTCTCAGCGGGTCAAAGTCTGTGGACAGCATCGGCTACAACCCCTCGCCGACCTCCAGCGACCCCGATGCCACGGACGGCAAAACACCAGACGCTTCCAGCGACGTCCACGACCCCGCAAATGGCCAGAAGCTCGCCACCAGCCCCAAGAGCGCTCTGAAGTCTCCATCGTCTCGCCGGAAGACGTCCCAGAACCTCAAACTGAGGGTCACCTTTGACGAGCAGGTCCACAAGAGCTCCACTCAAGAGGCGGAGCCTGCCAAAGGGCATCATGGGAAGGAGAGGACTTCAACAGGAAGTTCTGAAAGCAAGAGGTCATTCGGGACGTTTCGCTCCATCATGGAGACGTTGAGTGGAAACACAAACCACAACAACAACAGCAGCAGTCAGTCAGGCTCTGCTGTTAAACAGCTCACCTGTCAGAACTCACCTGGCAGGAAGTCAGACAGTAAGAGCAGCCCAGGTGGAGGCAAGGGCAAGAGCAAAAGCAGTAACGTTTGACCAACCAGTGTCTACTGAGGGGCAGCGAGCACATAACCCAGAGCCCGTGGTAAGAAGGTGAACATGAGAACTTCATACAGATTAACCCCATTTACGTTTAGTGTCAGACATGTCGCAGATCATTCAGAACAAAATGCATGTGCAGGTGTTTCAGCAGGTGTTTTGGTGCTTTCACACATAAAACCACAAAAGTTTTTATTTATCACGTCAATTCATGCAAAGTGCAGTAAAGAGAAAAAGCCTAAATCAGATCATTAGCTCACAGTTTGTCCAGGTCCTCTGCAGGTCAGGTGTTCCACAGTTCTCTCTGTCTCTTCGTGTGATCCCCCCCCCCCCTGACTCCATGAGATCAGGACTCTGTGGGGCCACACCACCTGCTGCAGGACTCCTGCTTCTTCTGGTCTCTTTGTCAGGCTGCACAGTAAATCTGAGCCTGGTCAGACGTGTCCTGACGGCGTCACAGTGAATAGGAAACACCTAAAGTGTCTGCACAGCACATATCATGTGATTCCACACTGGTGTTGCTGGAGTCGGTAGAACTTAGAGACGTCCACAAATCTAGTTTAGAAAAAGCATGAGGTAATGTCAACATATACGGTGTTGGCTGAAACCAGCTGACGGCTCAATCCACCAAATCAGCAGCATGATTTAAAATGATCGGCCGTCTCTGGTGATTGGACGATAAGGCTGAATTTATTTCCACAGCTGCAGTTACAGTGTTTGTTTGGTCCGACCCACAGCGGTGGAAACTATGACTTTGCCTGACTTCTCTGTTTGGTTTGGATGTGGAGGCAGAGCGGGAGTGTTTAAGGTCGCTCCTCCGGCCAGTTTGTCCCCTTTAGTAGAAAAGGCGTCATTAGTTAGTTTGCAGTGCAGCAGGGAGAGAGAGTCCACACACAGACACTGGAAGGAATAAAACTGTTTCTCTGTCAGGTCAAATTCAGATTTCACCACCACAAAGCTCAGAGGTTCCCACACTGTTTTAATTTCAGTGACATGTTCTCCTGTCAGTCAAACTGCGGCTGTGTACCCACAAACCTTCGAGTGTCTTAACGGTCTTCAGTCTTTAAGGACTGAAAAGACAAATCCAGAAACCGAATGAACGAGAAGAGCCTGTTTTTAATAAGACAGGAGGACTTGTTTTCAGTGATCCGTCTTACCTTAGGGTTTAATCTGACTGCAAACATTCCCAGAGTTCAATGGTCTGCTCAAACAAACCACAGGTTTCTGTTTCTGTCCCTCTGAACCACACTGAGGATGAGCGTATGAAGTATTGGTATTTATGTTTATGCACACATTTATATGATTTTTTTTTTTTTTTTTAATGTTGTTGTAATCATGCACGTGATTAACGTGCACCAGCACAACGAATAAGTTTTAAAGCCACTGTATATATTAGTATTTAATGTTTTTGTTTCTACACTATATTCCAGACATGGTCATTATCTATGCAGTATTTTTGGCATGAAGTAGAGTTAGTTGTGTGATGTGACTTTGAGACGGGGAGGTTTAAGGATGCACCTTCTACAGAGACTGAGCTTTGCAAAGAAGAAGAGTCAGAAACAGCAGTTTCCACCAGGCGCTCCATTGCAGAGGCTTCACACGGACGAGAGCGAGGCTGTGATCTGGAGCTGCCGTCCGGCGTTCGAGCTTCAGTGTGGAAATATGCGGTGGATGCACTGAAACAGAGCAACGGCAACTCAGATGGCAGGACCTTTCCAGGGCTGTGTGTTTGAGGAGCTCCATCTAGTGACTGAAAGTTGGATTTTTATTTTTGGTTAGTAAGAATCCAGGTCTGTGTCAGCTGTTACAGCCTCGGCTCTCTGGTTTCCAGCTTTGGGAGAAACTGGATGATGCATGTTTACATTAATAGAAGCAGCAGAATCTTTCTAATCCAGATCCATCATTGTTGGGTGTGTGTGTGTGTGTGTGTGTGTGTGTGTGTGTTTGGATCAGTGCTGTTTTTTGCTGGGATCCTTTTCCAGTTTTCCATGTTTGGCTTTATGGCTGTTGTGATGACAGCAGGTATTTTTCAGGCACTGGAGGACTGACCTGCTTCCAGCCTGGTAACTGTGACATGTTAAAGGGACAGTTCAACATTTCAGTGGGTCCCCAGACTCAGATTAGTTTAAAGCAGTACAGATACATGAATGGGTCATCAGTGTGTCAGAGTTATCACTTGGTCAACGTGGTGGCCCCAGTTTTTCAGGATCGTACTAAGTTTGATGTTCAGTTTGAGGAGGTTGCAGCTCTGAATTATTTTTCCAGTAGATTAGTGACAGAAATGTTGGTCAGACTTCAGTTGGGTCAGTTCCTCAGGCTGTTTCCACGTTTCCACTGCTGTCAGAAGGTATTTTAGAAAAGGTGATCAGAAAGACACAAATCTGTAATGGATGCACAGATATTAAAGTGATTGGACTCCCCCCCCCTTTGAAAGTAGGTATTTTCCAAAAATGTTGCACTGTTCCTTTAATCACTGATAATCATAATTGAAAACGAACAGCATAGAACCTCACTGTTCTTTAAGGCTTCTTTGTTTGGGATAAATTGGATGGTCATGGTCCAATCAGCACAGAGAACTCTGTGATTTGTTGTGAACAGACGTCAATTGTCCAAAAAAACATCCAACATCTGAAGCTAAATATTGAATATTTGTGCAGTGAAAGAACAGAACCGTCACCGTTCTCCCTGAAGTAGCAGCAGATTATTAGGAAAGTACAGAGCCATAAAATAAAAAAGATTTAAATAAAGTTTGGAGGGTTTTCCACTGTGTGTGTGTCTGTGTGTGTGAGTGTGTGTGTCTGTGTGTGTGTGTGTGAGTGTGTGTCTGTGTGTGGGCTTGATTCTGCTGTTGAGATGGTTTTCTGAAATGCAGTTTATTTTCTCTGAGCTGTTTTCACAGGACCCCTCCTTCAGCACCAGGAGCTCGGAGGTTTCAGCCTGTTTCAGCCGTTGGTTGTGTTGTTTTACTGAACTGCTCAGATGGACAGTGTCAAAAATCAAGCGACTGCCGGAAGAGCCTGTCCCCTCAGTCTGGTCCGTGTTGGTTTAAAGGTGCAGTGTGTAATATTTAGCTGCTGCTAAGTCTTTCACATTTGACACCGTTTCTGTTCGACTCTTTCTGAATGTGGACAAATACACGTTTCTCTCTGTTTTTAAACGTGATCAGATGTTTCTTGCTGTTTTTACTGACACTGACTTTTCTTAAATGCCCGTTCATATTTTTGTACAATGACTGGCCTTTGTTATTTGACATTAAAGCACCATCCCAGTGCTTCTGCATGTTCAACCTCTTTGCTGACTTGTGTTTCAGTCTCGACCCTCCTCCTCGTCTCGGGTCTCACCTGGTTTTGCGTGACTTCATTCTCACCTGTCTACCAGGTGTGTATTGGTCAAATTCCTCTTTAAAGTCTTTCATGACTTCTGATCAGTTTCCAGCGTTTTTAAAGCCTTTTCCTGCTTTAGTTTGGAAACCGAATAGTTGTAGTCAGTACAAAGACTGTTTAAGTGCAGGTGATCCTCAGCCTGTGCAGTAGGGACTCGTAGTGCTAATAGATCAGCAGACACCTGCTGCAGTCTTCAGCTTCTGTCTGCTCTTTCATTTGTTTCATGCACCAACGGCCCAGTGCTGAATTTCTTGCACATCTTCGAGTACAACACCTTTAGTTTCACGTGTGATCCAGCTCTTTACTTCACATTAGAGCTGACAGCGGTGTTTCCGGTCAGCGATTAGACCAGCTCCAAAGCTAAAACCCACCTGAGAACACTCATCGTTCCCTGCTGCCTGACTGACTCCAAAGCCCAAAACTCAGGTTTTGTAAACTTGAAGCTTCTTAAATAATAAAATGATCTGCCTTTACTTTCACCGGGGCCTCCTGCAGCACTGTCAGGGGCCCTCTGCAGGGCTCTGGACCCAACTTTTGACCACTGCTGATCAAGATGGATGCCATGTGTGAATTGTGCTCTCTGGTAATTTAATGGACAATACATAACCGAGCGTATATTTATTTCTGTGCGCTCCAGCGGCATCAAAAACAGTCACTTAACGGGGCAGGATTTATGGTGTTTGGGTAGCAAATTGGCCTTTGATGGTTCCCACGCAGGGTCGGCTGCCTCCCCACGGAGCCTAATGGGGTTTCCTTTAATAGCGCCCCTCAATCATCGCTGCGAATATGAAACATGAGCTCACCGGCTGACAATTAGCAAAACAACATGGAAGGAGACGAGGGCGTGATATGTGAGGAACACAGGATTTATCAGGATCTCGCTCTTCGCCGGTTCATGAAGCAAAAAACAAGAGCAATTTGTTTTGCTTTTCCCTCCCTGCTCCTTTTCTTTTAGGGTTTGGGGCGGGTGAAGTTAAACTGATAAATTAGACCTCATTTATTGGACAACGCTTTGAGTCGATACCCAGGGGCCTCCAGTCTGGACGAGGCTCCAGAGCCGCTAATTGGTTCGCTCGGTGTGGACGGAGGGGGTGTTTGCTAAGGGTGGGGGCTGGCGTTTAAGGAGGTGGGCGGGGCGATTGGCTCACACACACGCACACACACACACACACACACAGAGGAGCGGTTGTCTTGCGGCGGACGTCCATGGCACACGCCCCGAAAACGGACGAGACAGGCGCTTGATTTGACAGCTGGGGTGGAGAGGGGTGGGTGGGGGGTGGAGGAGTCATGTATAGATTTTTGTGTCTGTTGTTTTGGCTTATTTGTGTGCTTCTTTTACTCAGTCAATCAAATTTAATTGACACCGCTGGGCTGGGGCCGGGGGCCCCGCAGCATGCTGGGATGACAGGCCTTTAATGCCAAAGAGAAGAGAGGAGGTTCTTCTGCCTGTGAAGGATGGAGGGGGAGGGTGGGGAGGAGGGTGCTGGGGGTGACAATTCCTCAGCCCGTCAACAGCATTAATTGATGTAACAACAACGATGATGGATACTAATAAATACAACCTTTAAGAAAAAAGCTAATTAGATGGCGGCACATGCAGCCCAGATTCCAGACTCCTGATAAACACCATTCGTCTTCCATGAGGCCTTCAGACGGACACGTGGCCCCCGTTTATGTGCAGATCAAACTCGCCATTTGCATTTTGGCCTCAGCAAGAAGACAACAAGGTTCTTGCGCAACAAGTCTTTGAGCCAAACTCCGGACTTTGCTGGTCTTCATCTCGACCCAGAACCTCATGCAGCAGGTCTCCTCAGCGTCCGTCAGTCGAGCCAGGATCCCAATCTGTACCCAGCTGTCAGCTGGTTCTGGGAAAACAAGACCAGGATGTTGACTTAGTTTGATCAGTTCCTGGTGAAGCTTGAACAATCCTCCTCATTGATCAGAGGGAGAAGTCACCATGGAGGCTGGTCCACCTTGACAAAGCTCTGCATCCGTCTGGTGTCACTAACTCATGCCTTCCTGTTTTTATTATTATGCTTTTATTTTGAAATGTGAGCAGCGTATGTCCACTGTGGACCTCGAGATGGTCCTGAGCGAAGAAGCTTTAAACACTCAAATCTGTTCGTGCTCCTGGACGCCCTGCAGTGTCTTAACGATACCTGGACCAACTCAGTCCCAACAACACGCCCCCTAGTGTTGTTTTAATGCAGCGCACTGACGTGAAGCTGAAGAGGCTTGAAAGGCCTGAATTCGTCTGTGCACCAGGAGCTGAACCAGCAGCTGCTTCAAGGAGGATCATTGCACGTTGTCACAGTTTAAAACTGATCTGACGTCGCTAAAAGACGTCCCCCTGCTGGTGCCTGACAGACGTGTCCCTCTTCCCAGATCAGTGGTGATAATCACTGATTTCACACACACACACACACACACACACACCTGTCTGTTTCCAGTCGTCTGTCAGAAGAAGAAACACTCAGCTCCTCACTGCTGCTCTGACATTCAGGGTTTGGACTGACTTCATCCAAGGTGTTTAAAGGCACAGTCTGTCATGTTTGATTGGTTTGGTGTGTTTGTTCTGTACTTACATTTATTACTGATCCAAACCCTGATCAGAAAATATGATCACCTGAGTTTTAGCAGTTTTCTGGCTTCGCTGTCGGTGAATCCGGGCGTCGTGGCAGCTTTTTGGTCCTGGTTCAGTTTTTGTGTCTTTCATTAGTTTGTTTGTTGCTGCTGAGTTTTCTTGTCTCTGCTGCTGAAATGAATCTTCATGAGATCATTACACACACAGGTTGAACTGTGTTTGGCCTGGACGTGTTGTTAATGTGCAAACAGGCACAACAAGAGAAGTGATTTTTAGTCCCAGACAGGAAATGTCATTCAGCTGAGCAATAAGCACAGCACCTTCCACCACTACCAGGGAAAATAAGAGTAAATCAATAATAGAATAAACAAGTAAATAAATGATAAGTAAACAAAATATAATATTATTGATCACGGCAACCTGAGGGACAACTTTTATTCAACTCGAATCAATAAATCTGCAGTAATTATAAAATACGTGACGAATTGTTTTCGGTCTGTGCAGAAACTTTCTGGAGCTTTTCGAGCCTGAAATGATGAGATGTTTTTATTTTACCTGTTTATTTATGTTTCGATGATGTTGTTGTAATATTGATTTTCAGTTGGTTTTACTGCTCTTTTTTCACCTTGATTATATTTATATATGTTAAATGCTCTTTAGGCTTCGTGCTTTGACTTTATCCAGTGTTTCTCATTAATCATGCACCTTCATTAATATGAAAACTGGTCACTGTTGCTGATTTAATCAGAGTCATTAGTGTCGTGTGTTGTCCAGATGTTTCCAGTGAGGCTTTGGTGCTGTGTGCTGCTCTGTAGTTCCCCTGCAGGGTCAGCGGGGGGCAGCGTTGCAGCTGTTAACCACCAGCAGCAGCAGTTTTGCTCTTTGCAGGCGCGTTGACATTTAGATCCTCTGTCACGCAGTCGATTTTGTTGATTCTGAGCATGAAAACAGCAGCGGTACCTTGTTAAAGTGTTTGTTCGGCCTTCAGGCTGTTAGTCCCCGAGGACGGGCTCACTGAGAGCACGTATCATGAATAAGCTGCAGTAAACTGGTGTCTTATTTTAATTTTCCTGCCTCTGTAATTGACAGTGGGCTCAGTTTCCTGTGTGAGTGCAGAAAGAGTTTGTGACCCCGGAGACGAGGCCGATCGTTGATGATGTTCTGTAAAATGTCAGAAATACACGAGTGTTACACTCAAGGACCTGATTGATTTTAAACCCCCCCCCCCCGATCCAAAGTTGTGTGTGGAGGCAGGAGGTGAAACCAGAGCAGAACAAAGAGTTTTATCCCCAAACACTGAGCCCCGTCTTGTGAAAAGAAGGTCCCTAAAATAAGAAGTTCCTGTTTCCACCCTTGGTGATAACAGACTCTTTAAACTGGACCAGAGTTACAGAGACCCAGTAGAAAAGTACGTGTTTACATCTGGTTTTAGAGCATTAAACCAGAAGATGAGGCCTGTGGTTGAAATTTGGATGAGCCAGTTGTGTCTCAGTGGTGAAGACGACACTGAGTGTTTTTGTGAGGTGGATTTTCTTCACCTTGCGTCTTTAGGTTTTCAGTGATTACATGTCTTTCCTTCAGAAATGAGTAGATGATGTGAATAGTGAAAACCAGCTGATGCAGAATGGGGGGTCCTAAACATCGGGAGGACTGAAAATAGCTCAGCAGGTGTTCGGCCATAAGTTGAAATGTGGACCCGAAGGTGGAAAAAGTCAGAGGATCAGCGGCGTCATCGCGGCTCGTACTGGGGGAAGATGAACAGTCACAGTCAACAATAAGACTCCAAGGGCTCAATTATATGAAATGACTTGATGAAAATGAGACTTACTCCAGTAACAGAATCACCAACGGCTCTTTTTACAAGTGTTTGTATGGTGGACTTTTCCTTTAAATCGACACCGTGGCCCCCTGCTTGGACCCTTATGTCTTCAAATTTGGGAGCTGGGAGGATTTTGTCTGTCGTTTATTGTTTTGTGTGAAGGTGAAACCTCTGATCGCTCGTTTTCACTCAGTCTGACCCGTCCTGAATGAAATAATAGTCAAATAAAACTCTCTCATTTTGCTGAGGGGTCCTTTGGGAGCCTCTTAAGGGCCCCTCAGAGTTCCCCAGACCCCATTTTGGGACCGGTCGGTCGGGCCCACGTTTACAAGCTGCAGTAATGATGCTTGTTTGTCCAGTGGTCTGTAAATCACACCGACATTAGAGCTGTGACAGGATCCACTGGAGACACAGCAGACCATCACTAATGCCCCCAGACCCTGGGGCCCCAACCCAACCCCCCACCGAGGATCCATAACCACAGAAAGACCACAACCAGCCTGCAGAAGGTAAAAGTAGTTTTAAAGCAGCAGGAACCATCTTTAACTGGACCCTGGGCAGGTGTGACTGCAGCTGCACAGCAGCTCATTTAGGATCCGCAGGTAAAAACCTGACCCCCTTTAGCTTTAAGCTTCAGATGATGCAGTTACCGCTGTCTATCAGGTACACCTCACACCTGGGCCTTTAGTCTCTTCCCATTGGCTGTCAGACCTGGAGGTTGTAGTTCAGATATGGATGAAGTTCAATGGGCCCCAGACTCCCTACGACCTGCTCCTCTAGACAGATTGAGAAACCACTTATTTCATAGTCAGTTTGGGTTTTATGCTGGTTTGTGTCTGTTTTTAAGTGTTTTATGTCAATTTGATGCTTGTGAAACCTCTTTTCTGTCTTTTTTCATTGTTTGGTAATTTGTTTGTAATTGAGGATGTTTTTAGTCTTTGTCCAGTTGTTTTTATGGTCGTTCGTGTTTCGTTCAGTACATGGTTTTATGGGCATCTCCTCTATAGCTGAGCCCCGTCTGCTGCAGTACCTCAGGTTCTCAGTTCTCTCCATAATCCATGTGGATTCTGGCTTCGTTCATCTTCTCAAACTCTTGTTTCAACAACTGGTTGTTTGGAGCCTTTGGACCATCAAGGTCCAACGATCCTTAAATCTTTGAAAGGCTCCAACAAAAACGTCGTATCAGCCACAGACCAGTTTGGTTTTGGTGCCTCCATGTTTCTGTCCCTCCCAGAAACACGTCCCATCACCTAATGTTCCCCCCACGTGGGTCAGACATGAGCAGAAAGAACCTGTTTATTCCAACAAGAGAGAAACGATGGGATCAAGTGTTTCCATGGCCAATATTTGCCTATTGATCGGATCAGGTTTACTCCCCCCCTCTCTCTCATTCCTATTGGAAACTGCTTCTGATTGGACCAGTCTGTTAACACATGATGCAGTTTGATTCTGATTGGCTGTTATATCTGTTATTAGTGGAATATTAGACTCCATGTAAATGCAGGCTGTGGCTCTGGCTCCTGTAATAACTGTTATTGCCCCTAGAGGGCACCTACACCAGTCGATGGTATGGACCTTCTGGCCCAGTTGGCTGGTGCAGCCTGGTCCTGATGAAGCTTAATTACGGCTGTGATTCACTTAAAGGGCTGATAACATGTGAATCAGCCCTGACAGTGAGAGTTTGACTGGAATGATCATCTACTGATCATTAATTATTTACTTATTTCAGTAAAAACGACCCTCAAGCTTCACGTTTCAAAGCCTCCACCCTGTTGGTTTCTTTTCTCCTTCTGTTGCAGTCATCAGTTTCCTCTGGTGTTTGTTTTGTTCCTCCTCCTGCAGCCTCTCTCACCCTCAGCGGCGTTTTGTCTTTATTTTCTGCAGCGCTCCTCATTCATTACAGCAGCTTTACTGGGAGACGAGCAGCTTTTATTGGCACTGCTGCCTGTAAAATCGGTCAGAGGCGGCCGAGACGCCAGCCTTTACACCGAGAGTTTGTTAGAGGAAAGATGGACGTTCAGACGGCAAACAGGAAGCAGTCCACAAATACACACCGCCATTATTTCACACACACACGACTAGATAGACACATTTTCAGGAGCGTGTGTGTTTGTGTCTGTGCGTGTTGTGATATTTATCGGGAAGCGACGGCTCCTTTAACCTCGCCCATCGACCGCCCAGCGCTCCCATTAAGGCTGACTGGGATGTCCACAGGGAGGGAGAATGTGAGAGGGTGGAAAAGATCTTTAAAAGGCAATAGGCCGTTTCTTCCAATGTTTATGGGCTGATAGTTCTGTTCTATGTGTGACTGTGTGTGTGGAGTTATATATTTATAGACTGGGGGCAGACTGGGTCTCAGTTTAGCTCATCAGAAGATACAATCAGAACAACATTAATAGACGCCACAGAATTTCATCAGATTTTACTACGGCGCCTCCTGATGTTTGACGTTAATGTGACTCAAATCTTTACATTTCCCATCAAAACAAAAGTTCAACATTGAGAAATATGTTGATTCACACATTCGATGCACCTTCACTCTTGCGTCAGAAAACTTTATTGTACAAACAGTTCAGTTTCTAGACAAACCTTAAAAATCTTAATGAAGTGAACAGCTGGAGACCAGTGGGGGGGTCAGACCATTCAGGAAACAAACTCGGACACGTCCGGTAACACGTCAGACTGATGTAGCGGCGCCGGAGAGTCGTGGCTGCCGTCTGTCCGTCACTTCCCCAGGCAGAAGGGGCAGGAGTTGTTCTTGCTGGACTGCAGCCACACCTGGATGCAGTCTCTGTGGATGGTGTGGGAGCAGCTCAGTGGGTAGCGGCTCTCTGGATCCACATGGTTCTGGCACATCAGGCAGAGTTTTCGGACCACGGTAGTCTGACCAGCACCTGATGCTGCCGCCCCAGCTCTCTGCGGGGGAGGGGTCGGTCTCTGGATTGGGCCCTGAGGCGCAGGACGGCTGATGGGCCCTGGGGCCAACCTCTCGTTCTCTACCAGCCTGAGGCCCACCTGCTCCATGACCTCCTCCATGGACATGCCGGCCAGCGTCCCACGACAGCTCTTCACCTGCTGCAGCAGCGACGTCAGCTGAGTCCTGTCGCACTGTGGGAACCTCATCCTGAGCTTCTCCAGGACTTTGTCTAGTTTACCGGCGGGGGCGGAGGTGGCAGTGGGCGCTGCAGCAGCAGCAGCAGGAGGCGGTGGTGAAGGAACTGCTGGGTGGATGGGTTGAACAGGAGGAGACGGGGACAGGCTGGGAGAGGGCGTCACCCTCACTGGAGATCGGATCGGGGGCTGGAACAGAGGCTGAGCTGGGTGCACAGGCTGGAACTGGTGCAAATAGTGCGGTGGTGGTGGGCGGGGTTGGAAGTAGTGTTCAGGTGGTGGCGGGCGGTGTGGGTTGGGATAGCGGTGACGGTACTGGGGGCGGTAAGGGGCCTGGTGATTGAAGGGGGCCTTGTAAGGATGGAGGGGCCGGTTCACTGAGTTGGGAGGAGGAGGGGGCATGAACTGAGGATGGTCCAGTGACTGCATCACCTGTTCGAATCTCAGGTCAGCCTGTGGGGGGGGCAGTGAACACAGCTCAGGTTAACTCTCGATTCATGTTCCTGTTTTACTGTAAAGGAACAAACAGCTGGTGTTCGACGTGAAAGAGTTGAATCCTTCCACCTCCACCTACGAGGCCCGTCTTTTTCCAAAAACCAGGTCCAGTCGTCGCTGTGAGCAGAGAGAAGCTGCAGTGGAACCAGAGCCTGTAAACAGTGACGGCCGTTCTCAGCGTCTGGAGCTGGTTTTTGGAAACAGACGGGCCTCCCATTGTTGGTGAGGAAGAACCATGTGAGCCAGGTCAGCGGTGTGGCTCCCTGCTGGGTTTTTAATAGTTTTTGGACCACTATGGAGGTCTACGGCTCAGACCCATAAGCTGAACCAGATTCTGGATTCACACACATTCACTGGTGCTGTCAGTCTCTGGATGGGATCTGGACTCAGTGACACACTGAACCACCAGCTGCTGCCTTTAAAGCACATGATATAAATGAGCAGTGAAGCAGCCCTGTCAGCTGTATCACCCTGTCACACTTGTCTTACCATGGGGATCTGAGGCAGAGACGGCACGTTGATCCTGGGGAGGGACTCTAACTCTCGACCTTGCTGGAGCTGCTGCAGAACATCCTGGAAGCGGCTCTGGAGCTCAGCCTGATTCCTGCGGACCAGATGTTCCTTCTTCTCCCACTCCCGCCTCTCATGAGGGTACTGCTGCGGGAACTCCACCCTGAAAGTGTTCAGGTACTGTCGCACCTGGGAAGGGTAACCATAGGATCAGTGTCCGAGCAGCTGCTTGCCATAACTAAACCCTACCTACATGTTCAGACCTTCTCTAATTGGATTTGTGCTCAGCTCAGTGACCTACTGGTAGAACCTGTTCTCACCTCTGTGAACCAGGTCTCGATGTGACTCATGGCGACGTCGCTCTGCATTTTCACAGCAGCGATCTCGTCCTGTAAGGCCTGCAGCTCGGCCTCCTGCGCCTCCTTCCTAACTCGCGCCATCTCCTGCCTCAGCTCCTCCAGCTCCTCCTGCCACCTCCGCTGCTCCTCTCCCTGCTCCTCTGTGAGCTCCGTCAGCTTCCTCTCACTCTCCTCCAGCTCCTTGGCCAACCTGCAGGGAGCACCAGCAGTCTTACTCCACTACACCAACGGGGCAGATATTGTACTTGAAAGTGAATATGTTTGGGTCTTTACCTGTTCTTCTCCTCCTCTGCTCTGTTCCTCTCTGAGGTCAGTTCTTGCTTCTTGGTTAAGAAGTTCTTCCTGGTGGCCTTTGAGTTGTTGAGGTGCAGTTTAACTCGCAGAGACTCCAGTTTTTCCAGCAGAGCCTGAAAGCACACATCAGTTACTGTCCTGTTGTGCCGCTCTTTCTCGCGGAAACCCACAGAGGAGCTTAAGTCCGCGTGTCACCTGGTGCTGCCGCATGGCCTCCTCCTTCTTCTTCTGCAGCTGCTGCGTGTGTTTCTCATGTTCCTCCTCCTCGTCACCCTGCTTCTTCCTCAGACTGTCGTACTGCTCCATCAGGTGGGAGCCGTGCTCCAACATGGCCACCACCTGACTCTCCCAGTCCGGCTCCGTGTTGACGCCCTGGTCTTGTGTGGTGTTGTCCGTCTGCACGGCCTGAACCTTCTGCAGCAGGTCTGGGACCAGGAAAACAAGGGCACACAAACCAGTAAATCAGTAGTTGATTCGATCTGAGCTGCACTAACGAGACCTGACTCCGATCCAGTGGTGTTTACCAAAATAAAAGTACTAATACCAGTCGTTTACAAGAGTCCTGGACTGTGTACACTCAGGAAATACCTGTGAGTCATGCAGTAATATAAAGGCAGACTCTTGGTCAAGATGAGGTCATTTCAAATATATGAAACTCAACAATGAACTGAATGTTTTTATTATTCTGGTCATTTCTTAATTAAAATTCAAAGTAGTTTAACAAAGTGTCATTTGTAAAGCAGCTGTCAGGAAATAGAGAAGAGGAAACTAACGTTAAACACGTCACATCAGCGAGTTACCTTCCACTGTCATATTGGCCAACTCGGACTCCAGCTCCAGCTCGGGATCCGGGTCCGGTCCCAGCTCTAGCTCTGGTTCCAGATCCGGTTCCGGCTCCGGTTCCTCCGGACTTAGATACTGAACCTCATGCTGATCTGGTCCTGGAGCGATGTTAGCCGTTCCCCAGCTAGCCTCCATGCTAACAGAACTACAACAACCAAAATAAAAGTGAAACCCGGTTCGGTCGCGTTTTCTGAGCCGAGATAAACACAGCGTCTGGGTCTAAGAACAGGCGAGCGGCTCCGAGGTCCCTGTGTCGGCCCTAAAACACCTTTTAAAACGAATTATTGGCTTTTTTTGGACACTTTACAGCCCACAGCGCTTTGCTAGCTACCCGGAAATGACTGTGGGTCACTGAATTGAATCCGACTAAAACTTTAAATCCGCAGAGTGGGTCCGTCACGAAGATCGTTTATGAACAGTTTTAAAAAAGACAACAGAACAATAATAATAATAATTTAAAAATATGAAAGTATAAAACAGCAGCTCTAGAATTGAATTTAGTAAAAATGATTATATAGTAATAATATTAAGAAGAACAATAGTTAACAGTTTTTTGATGTAAACACATATTTAGTTTATTCTTAAGTTGAAAACATTTTTCTGTTTTTGATTTATCATATAATAAGATGTGTTACTCACCAAATGTTGTTAGTGAGAACATAAAAACATAATCAATATCTATTAGTTTCAACTACTACACCAAAGCAATGTATTTACAATAGTTTGGGAGTTAAAAACTAAAAACGTTAAAAAACAAATATGGCAGTAACATTGGTTCGGTTGTAGATTTACATGAAACAGCTCGTAGAAACTTTCACCAATTACAAGAATAAAAGTTTATCAACTAACATAGATGTTAATGTGATTCATTCATCAATAATCAGTTTTTTATCCACCATCGCTTCAGCAAATACCACTTTAGTAATGACCAAATTATTTTCAACTACTTATTGAAAAATACTGAGCTTCCACTCTCCTAATAAATCGATAAATAGATTCTCATTTTTTAATTAACTGTAACAACATTTTATGTTAATATACTTATTTAAAATCTCCTTAGTGCCTCAGTGGGGGTCTGCAGGACTGTTTCAGAGTCCTGCACATTCTTGTGAATGTAGGTCCTAAAGTATGTGGACGACACCACATTGGTCTGAACCAGGACAGTGATGAGTCCACATACAGGCAGAAGGTGGAACAGCTGGTCCACTAGTGCAGACAGAACCATCTCAAGACTGCGGAGATGATAGTGGACTTCAGGACCCTGTCCCCTCTCACCATCCGCAGTGTCAACTGTGGAAATCTTTAGGTTTCTCAAGTCCCCTCACAGGAGCTGCTGGTCTCCTTCTACACCACCGTCATACAGTCTGTCAGGTTTGGATCGGTGCCCAAACTAGACAGGAACAGACTGAAACAGACAATCCAGAGACAGTTTCTTCCCCCAGGCTGTCCCTCTCCTGCACATCTGTACCTGCCTCATGTAGGTCACAGTTATAGTTGAGTCACAAATTGGCAGATTAGTTATATTTAAAAATATTCATTTAAGAATCTTCTACATGGCACTTCTATTTGTTGTTTTCTTTCATTCTTTTAATTCTTATCTCCTATTTGTTAAGTTTAACCTTTAGGTTAATTTATGTGCATTAAGAGCTTAGTGTTTATTGTTTGTGTGCACAGACTTGGCCACTAAATCTGATTCTGCCTTTTATTTACAGATTATAAACCACATTTATAAAACAGTTTAAAAAGCACGATGGGATATTTGTTGACTGTAAAACGACCAAGCAGACACGTGGGAGCTTAATGATATATCTTTCCATAATACCTGAGATGTTCGTGCCGGGAAACAGCTTCAGAGTGAGCCCTCTCTCTTTTTCCTGCTCTCTGTCTCCCACCAGGACGCCTGTTAGTCACATGACAGAGCTGGGAAAACCTCCCGACGCGCCGCTCCTCCTCTTCTCCTCCTCCTTCTCCTCCTCCTCCTCCTCTTCGCCTCCTCCTCCGTCAGTCGCTGAGTCGGTGTGTGTGTCCGTTAGCTCGCCGTTAGCTATCGCCACTATCAGCCGCAGGAACGACGCGAACATGGCGGACACAGCCAGGGACCCTCCGCCGGAGCAAACCGACTTCCAAGAGCTGGAGGACGTGGAGGATCTTTTCCCGGAGCCGGCCAACGCACAGGAGGTGAGGAGGAGGAGGTGAAGGGAGGCCGACGGGAACGGAGGCAGGCAGGGCGTGATGCCTCCAGCTGACAACAGCTGAAACTTAGAGGAGGGGGCGCAGGCAGGGAGCGAAGCTTAAATCGGTTCATTTCTGGATGAGGTTTGGTGCGAGGGCGGGCTGCTGGTCGTGTTTGCACTGTCATCGTTCCCCTCAACAACAGAAAGGGCAGCGACAGGTACATGAGCCGAGGAGGGTCGTGTTTGCGCGGAGCTAAACGCACAATAGGTGTGTTAGCACGCGGTCAGGTGACAGTCACACAGGTGTGGGTGTTGCGTTCAGGACACACTGGGAAAACAACCTAGAGTCCAGTGCAGCAGATGAAAGTTTGTTCTTTGTTGTGGTCATGTTTGAGCTCATTGAGGAAGGTGTTTGGAAATCTTCACACTAACGGTTTGAAAACTGGTTTTTCCTTCAAGTTCAATGAATTTCAAATAGTCCAGTTGGCCCTGGAGGTGTTTTAATAAGGAGTGTGACCTAAAACAGGTCAGCTCTGAAAGAAACACGTTAGGAGTTAAATCATAACCACAAAGGGGGACAAACCTTTTAAAAAAAACAAAAAAAAAACAAGCCTTTAAAATGAGCCTCAGACTCAGAAATCACCAGGAGTTACTCAACTTTATGACGGTCTTAAAAGTGAACATAACATATTTAACAGGGGTCGTTTCTCCTTTACAGAGACGTTTTATTATGTTGGATACAGGTTGTGCATAATGTCCTGCTGTCCAGGTAAACGTGAGAACGACAGGAAGCTGTTTCTGCTGTTTCCTTTATGCAATTATCACGAGCACACGTTTGTTTTCCTTTGCTGATGTTACTCTGGGAGGATGTACAGCAGCCAGAGGTGCCTGCTGGGAAAAAACAAGGCTCAGTGGGCGGGGGGCCCCGGGTCAGAGTGCAGGGGCCCAAAAGGTCCAGGAATATTGTGGTTTGTGCTGATCAGAGTAAAAGTTTGACATCTCTCTCAGGTCTGTACTGCACAGCAGCCAGTTAGCCAGTTAGCTTAGCACAAAGACTGGACATGGGGAAACAGGTAGTTCTGTCCACACGGGCCTCACACATGTTGCACAAACAGCCGACTCTGCGTTTTAGCTAAAGCGTCTGATTTAACTGAGGTTCTGCTGTGAAACACACAGGAAACAGATTCAGAAAAATACATGGATGCTGTTGCAAGAAGGGGGGAGGAGGAGGAGGAGGAGGAGGAGGAGGAGGAGTGAGACTGGAAATATCAGTTTGTAAAACTGTTTCTTATGTAGGAAAGAAGTTTGGTGTTTGGCTGTGTCGCAACTTCACACTCACACACATACACTCACACACATACACACATACACTGTTTGTCTCTGTTTGTCATGTCAGCAGTTTGGATTTCATTCTGGATGATGATTGTCTTCCTTGAGTGTCACAACAGCTTTTTAGTGACCTGTGTGTGTGTGTGTGTGTGTGTGTGTGTGTGTGTGTGTGTGAGAGAGAGAGAGAGAGAGAGAGCCTGGTTGTGTTTTCATGGCCAACTTGCCAGGACCAATAAACAGAAGAGCAATGTTAAACACATGCACAGTTGTGACATTTTAAGGTGGACTGGGTAGAGCTGGATTGTTATTGGCCTCTGATTCCTGGTCTTTCCTCCTTTAGCGTGTTGGTTTGCGGCAGATCCTCTTCTGTCAGTCTCTGGTCTCACTAAACTCTCAGTAGCCAGTTTATTAGGTACACCTGAGCCAGAGGCAGTGAGAGACCACAGTCCTGCAGAAAATCCTCCAAAAGCTGCTGGTGTCAGTCTTGGTCTAATAAATAGAGTCGGACTTGTAACCCGAAAGTTGCAGATTCGAGTCTCGGGTCCGGCTGGAATTGTCGGTGGGGCGGAGTGAATAGCCAGCACCCTGTCCACCTTCAGTACCACGACTGAGGTGAGACCCTTGAGCAAGGCACCAAACCCCCAACAACAATAAATGCAGAGCACAAATTCCACCATACGTGGCCACAAAAGTCACTTTCACTACATTTTTAAAATGCGACGGCCTTAATTAATTCAGTCTGAGCACGGTGTTCACACCACAGCCGGATGCATGTCCCTGACAGACATGGATGGGAACAAACAGCAGGACTCTCAGGCCTGGGATGTGGACTCAGACCCTGTTGAATCCAGATCAGGGTTAAAGGTTCAACCTGCCTATATCCAGTTTCTTTTTCTGTTAATTGTCAGTTTATTGTTTGTTGAACTCTGTTGGCTTCATGTTTCGTTGGCTTTTGGAGGATAAAACGAGTGTGTGTGTCTGTGTGTGTGTGTGTGTGTGTGTGTGTGTGTCTGTGTGTGTGTGTGTGTGTGTGTTTGCATGTGCGCCCTCTGACCCCTCTCCTGTGTGTTTGCTGAGTAAGGAGGGAGGAAGCTCCTCGTTATCATCACTCATTTCCTCTTCTCTTCCTCCGTCCTCTCCTCTTTCTGTCCTCTCAGCTAAAACCCTGGTTCTTCCTGAGCTCCGGCTGAGCGAGGCCGAGTGTGTCTGCTCAGGTGTGGTTTCAATCAGCAGGTGCTGCGTTCGGGTTTGGCCTCCCCTCAGATTTAAGAAACTACAGTTTAAAAGAGTTTAAACCAAACTGGTCTGGTGTTTGACTGGTGCTTTATAAAAACCAGTAAAAGAGAGTTCAGGAGAATCAGACGTTGTTTGTTTTGCAGAGCTTTGCTGCAGCTCAGGCTGGTACAGAGTCAGAGATTGGGATAAAAACATTGTGATTTCAGTCAGAAACTTATTCCTCCAACGTTTTTGATGCAGAACCACTTCCTGGGCTTTGGTCACAGAAACGTGACGTAGGTCTGTGAGTGTAGAACTAAAGTCTTAACTCAGACTCTGGCTGTGAATGAGTGGGTCCGTTTGCTGCTGAAGCTTGAGTTTTTTATTTCCTGTTGTGTGGAGTCTGTGGTCATAACGTGGTAAAACGGACCCACTGGGCCCGTCTGATGTCACTAAAGCAGCATTAGTCAGTGGTTGCTGATCCGAAGTGTGAGCCGGTCTGTTTCTCTGGAAGGAGCTGTGGCCCGGCTGCTGCTGATTATTCAGTTTTACCTTCAGATGGTCGTTTCCTCGCCGGCAGGCAGGATGGATGACACGCCACCGCGAGCTCGTGTTGTTCTTCTTCTTCTGTGGAATATGTTGAGTCTGCACAGCGTCTGTACAGCTGCAGGAACAGGCTGGAAGCTGTGACGTGGAGCACAGCTGTTCAGCTTCAGTGCACACTCAGGAAAAGTTTGGATGTGAAATCGTTTTGAAACACGAGTGGCTCCTCCTGCACGGATGAATTAACTTCACGTAAAAACACAGTGTCAGCACAGCACGGACCTAATAAGTGTGTGTGTGTGTGTGTGTGTGTGTGTGTGTGTGTGTGTGTGTGTGTGTGTGTGTGTGTGTGTGTGTCCGTGTCTCCAGTCAGAACCAGCCAGTCTACCTGCTGAAGACATCAGCACCAACTCTAACGGACCCAAACAAGATTCACTGTTTGATGACGATCCTGACGACCTGTTCGCAGGTAAACACAGTAACACACACACACACACAATGACACACAGAGTGCGATCAGATTCCACCCTAACTGTTAACGTGGACGCTGATCTAATGTGTGTTTATTAATCAGAATAAACTTTCTGACATGAGCAAAGTGGCTCCACCTGCTGTGAAGAGTTCACTCTGCAGAAAATAGAACAGTAGAAGAAGAAGTCGGTCTGATTGGATCGATGGTTCTGTGGATTCTGGCTTCGTTCATCTTCTCAAACTCTTGTTTCAACAACTGGTTGTTTGGAGCCTTTGGACCATCAAGGTCCAACGATCCTTAAATCTTTGAAAGGCTCCAACAAAAACGTCGTATCAGCCACAGACCAGTTTGGTCTTGGTGCCTCCATGTTTCTGTCCCTCCCAGAAACACGTCCCATCACCTAATGTTCCCCCCACGTGGGTCAGACATGAGCAGAAAGAACCTATTTATTCCAACAAGAGAGAAACGATGGGATCAAGTGTTTCCATGGCCAATATTTGCCTATTGATCAGGGTTACACCCCCCCTCTCTCTCATTCCTATTGGAAACTGCTTCTGATTGGACCAGTCTGTTCCCACTGAGGTGGTCACATGATGCAGTTTGACTGATTGGCTGTTGTTCCCTTTATTATTGGAGTGTCAGTGTAAACACTCTCTCTGTTGGGGCAGAGGCCACTGAGGAGGTTTCGTTGGACAGTCCAGAGAGAGACGTCCTGTTGTCCGACGGCCCGTCACCCGCCATCACACCCATCACCCCACCCACCTCTGTCATCACCCCTCGCATCGGCCACACCCACGATGACATGTTCACACACTCCTCCTTCGATGAGGTGACTGCACACACACACACACACACACACACACACACACACACACACACACACACACACACACACACACCTTCCAGGTGATTTTAGCTTGTTTGATGCAGTTTGTTGCCATAAAAACCATAAAAACTTTTGTTTGTGTTTTATTTTAAGCCAAAGTTTGAGGCTTTTTGGTGAAAACCAGGTCACAGTGTTTATCACATTATGTTGTTTGTTTCTGATTCTGTCCCTGTTCTGTGTAGATTGAAGAGGACGAGGGCAGCGATTTGTTCGACATGCACATATCAGTGTGTGACCCTGAGAAAGTTGGTGAGTACTGATGGTTAACTAACCCCTGTAGTCCTGAACAGTGCAGAAACGTGGTCTTGTTAGCGCTTGTACCACATTTCCCATCAGCCCTTTGTGCGTCCGAAGTGATTAACCATGCTGGAAGTGATATTCCACATCAGCCTTTTCCTCTGCTGTCAGCACAAACTCAGAGTGTGATGTAGCGAAGTGCAGAGTAGACGCAGACCAAAGCCAACACACTCTTCATCATCACACTGACGACTTATCGTGCTCAGCCCTGCTGCCGCCCCCTGCAGGCCCTGCTGGGTCTTTGCAGCCACAGGCCAGTAGAAAACAAACCACATGCTGGTGGGTGTAGAGGTTTGGAGGCAAGACTGTGAGGATTAGTGGGCGGTGAAGCTGTTAGTTACTGACTGTCCCTTTATGTCAATATGACCTAAGAGACAAAAAGCGACAGTAAATAAAACACATGGAACCAGTTGAACCAGTGTGGGACCTGAGTGTGTTCCTGTTTGATCGCACTTTGAAAACATTTGTCTCCTTATTACTGAAATTAATTCTGTTTAAATAACCAGGTGTGTGTGTGTGTGTGTGTGTGTGTGTGTGTGTGTGTGTGTGTGTGTGTCAGGTGATGGGATGAATGCCTACATGGCCTATAAAGTGACCACCAAGGTGAGTTTCTTGTCCCTCATCGTCCTTTTCCACCTTTAAATAAAATGTAATTTCAATAAACTACATTTAACATATTTGTTAGAAGCAAATTGGCTTTTATTCCAAATGACTGGGAATATATTAGCTCAGCTAATGTAATGTAATACATTCATTTTAACTATAAAATATTATATAGAACTATATTTTCTTTTTTAATTTATTAGTATGTTTTAATTATATATTGGTCATTTTTGAGTTTTTAAGAACCTTTTGTTTTAATTTTTATTATATTTTTGTGTTTTACTGTGTAAAACATATGTACAATATAATATTATGGTGTGTAATGTAGGTTAATGCCATGTAATGTGAAGTATTTCACAGTGTGTGTGGGTGTGATGACTAAACAAACCTGCAGGTCTGTCACACTGATGCTTTGGTCAAATAATCAATGAATAAAAACATTTGTCTTGTAACCAACAAATCGTCCTCTACCTACGGAACATGATCGATTGTAATTTCTCTCTCTCTCACACACACACACACACACACTCTCTCTCTCTCTCTCTCTCTCGCTCGCCCAGACCTCCATGTCTCTGTTTCAGAGGAACGAGTTCTCTGTAAAAAGACGTTTCAGTGATTTTCTGGGTCTGCACAGTAAACTGGCCTCAAAGTATCTGCACATTGGCTACATCGTCCCCCCTGCACCAGAGAAAAGCATTGTGGGTAAGTAAAGTCCCTGTTTTACTCTGTTAGCTGGATCATATCAATATGTGTTCATGTCAATTAGTTAACGAGTCCCTCCTCGTCTGCAGGGATGACCAAGGTGAAGGTGGGGAAGGAGGACCAGTCGTCCAACGAGTTTGTGGAGAAGAGGAGGTCGGCGCTGGAGAGGTACGAACACAGCTGAGCTGTGAATACGCAGAAAAACAGCTGGATTCGAAGGTCGATCGCTGTCCAGACCAGATCAGCCTGTCAGTTTGGAGATTTTCATTTTTCGGCTGCTGCTTTCAGTTATGAAAGTCAGTTTATTGCAGATACATCACATTTTAGTCACCGTGTCTCAATTACATCTTTACTGCAGCTTTAAATCTGTGGGGCAGTTAAAAAGCTCTGACATCTGAGTGTTGGTATCAGCTGCTGAAATGCTGTTTAATTATTATTCTTTGTTATGTAAAGTCAAACAGTAAATTCAGCCAATAGATTTAAGCAGAATAATGATCAGATATCAATACTATTGAAAAATATGACAAGTATTATCTGATTTGCTTGTAACGTGGAGATAAAATGAGATTAGTGAAATGAAAGAGGCACCTGGAAGCAAATGTGTCTTAAATGGGAAGATGGTTTTGTTGTGACCACGAAGCAGCAAAATGAAACTCAGCTGTCATTATTTTATTACTACACCTGTGCTTTTTACTTTTCCCACTGAATATAACAATGAATCTGAAACTCTGTGATAAGACTAAGGCCAGTTCAGTTCTTGTTTAACATGAAAAATGTGCCTGGTCACATGAAACTAGTCTCCATATTTGTGTGTCTGTCTGTGTGCAGGTGTGGTAAAGATCAGCCTGGTCAGAACTCTAGATCCAAAAGGTTAAACAACAAATATTAGATACGTCATTATCACAACACACATGTTCTAGTATTCCTGTACGTGTGTGTGTTGAATACTGAAGAGCGGTGCAGGTGGGTGGGGCTGACATTCTGCTGCCCTTTACTGATAGGGTTTGATTGACAGGAAGGTCAGCCAGCGACACCTGATGGAGTTTATTTAGAGCTGCAGAACTTCACACTGATGGATGCACAAACACACACAAAAACAAGTGTCAGGTTAATGTGGACAAAAATTGGTCTCTATGAAAAACCTGGTATTAAACAGGTATCAATAAGCTGTCATATTAACAGGAAATGGATCAATAACCTGATTAACAAACCAATGGATGAATAACCTGATAATTAACAAACCAATGTATCAATAACCTGAATATTAACACACCAATGGATCAATAACCTGATTATTAACAAACCAATGGATCAATAACCTGAATATTAACACACCAGTGTATCAATTACATAAATATTAACACACCAGTGTATCAATAACCTGAATATTAACACACCAGTGTATCAATAACATAAATATTAACACACCAGTGTATCAATAACCTGAATATTAACACACCAGTGTATCAATAACATAAATATTAACACACCAGTGTATCAATAACCTGATTATTAACACACCAACAGATCAATAACCTGATTATTAGCAAACCAATGGATAAATAATCTGAATAATTAACACACCAATGAATCAATAACCTGATTATTAACACACCAATGTATCAATAACCTGATTGGCAAACCAATGATCAATAACCTGATTATTAACACACCAACGGATCAATAACCTGATTATTAACAAACCAATGGATCAATAATCTGAATGATTAACAATAACCTGGATGTTACTGTGCAGCTGTTCCTCCAGGTGTAGCAGCGTTTGTTAAACTTCCTTCCTGTCTCAGGTACCTGATGAGAACTGTGAAACATCCCGTCCTGCTGAAGGATCCTGACGTCCTGCAGTTCCTGGAGAGCTCAGATGTAAATAACACACACACACACACGTTTAATGGAAGAACGTATCTGATCATGTGATCATCACTTCAGCCGAGTAGTTTCAGGCTGAAGTGAAAAACATAGTTTGTGGATTTGGGCGTCCGACCTCATTTGGTTGTGTCCAGTGTTTCCCCTGTTTTAGCTCAGGGTTTGTTCTCCACCACCTGCCGATGTCTCTTATCAAAAGTGGTGAATACAAAATGTTTAGGCTTCAGATTATTCGCAGCCTCATCAGATTAACATTTCAGATGAATAAAAATGTGGATTATAAATTTCATTTAGGATTGAGGACACTGCTTTGCTTGTTCTGTCCTCAGCGGGCCGTTGATTTTCACAATAAAAGCCTTAAAAATCTGGTCAGTGTGTTGATATTTCACCTCTGACTCGGACGTCAAAAAAACTCGCTCTCAGATTTCTCCTCTTTCTCAACAAGCAGCAAAACGTCCCACAAGGTCAAAGCGGCGAGTGTCAGCCTTCGAGCTGAGCCTCTAAAAACTGCCTCAGGGTTTAAGGGACTGCGGCGTTTCCTGTTTCCTAGTTTTATTGTTCACTCGCACTAAATCCTCTGTAACGTTTCAACCTGTCCTCCTCCTGCTCGCTCCCACTGTTGGTGGGATTGGGTTGTGGAGGAGCCGGCAGTCGTTGGGTCCAGAATAAATGGCCCCGTGTCACCGATTTAACAGATGAATCACTCGGACGCTTGACCGAGCGTGTCGGCCCGTCCGGCCCGCTTAATGAAACACAACCAGAGGAGGGGGGGCAGGAGGTGGGGGGAACAAATGGGACCGAGCTGCAATTGAAAGCTATTTCTGCCTCCCGCCTCCGCTCATTTACCCCCGTCCCTCCGTCAGCCGGGGCCCCGGGGACCGAGCCGTCCCCTGGCTGCTGCCGCTCCTGTTAAATGAGATTGGAGAGGTGGGGTGGGGGGGGGCAAATTTACACCACCGCCAGAGGAAAACCCCGTACGTCCAGGCAAAAAGTAAACTTTTCCAAAATGAAGAAAGATGAGGCTATTTTCAGACGGACATCCTGCCGTTTTCAGAGCGACGCAGTCGGTTTTTGCACCTGTTAACGTTTCTCAGCACATAAAGCGGCGACATTAAACCTGAGCGGAGCTAAAACGTGGGAGACATCACAATCGGAGCCGAGTGACAAGACCAGAGCTGCATGAGAGGAGAGATGGAAACAGAGAGGCAGGAAGGAGAAGGAATCGAGGAGAAGAATAACATGAAAATCAACAACAAATAAAGGAAATAAATGTTATATCATATTTTTGAATCATCAGGAAAAAGAATAAGACGAGAACAAGATTCAAAACACGAGATGATCCATAAAAGCCTGTTTCATCACTTTATTCTCATCGTTTGTTTGTTGGTTTGTTTTGTGTGCGTGTGTGTGTGTGTGTGTGTGTGTGTGTGTGTGTGTGTGTCCAGTTGCCGCGGGCCGTCAACACTCAGGCTCTGAGCAGCGCCGGACTTCTCCGGATGGTGAACAAAGCTGCCGACGCCGTCAACAAGATGACCATCAAGATGAACGAGTCAGACGCTGTGAGTGATGGAGGGAGGGAGGGGGGAGGGAAGGAGTGGGGAGGGGGAGGTACAGGTACAAGAGGGGAGGACAGAGGGGAGGACAGAGGGGAGGACAGAGGGGAGGACAGAGGGAGGACAGAGGGGAGGACAGAGGGGAGGACAGAGGGAGGACAGAGGGAGGACAGAGGAGGATGGACAGAAAGAAGAAGCAGGGAGGACAGAAGACAAATGAGGGTGGATGAAGTTAGGGAGGAGGTAAAGAAGGACAAGAAATTAGGAAGCACAGAGTAAGAAAAGAAGGAAGAAAATCCACATCAGTGGACTCAGACCATTTACTGCAGTACCTGTACCAGTACCACACTGTATAAGTCCTGCTTCAAATCCTACTGAAGTAAATGTTACCAGAAATATTAAAGTAGGAAAAGTACTTTAAGTACTAATTTAAGTACTTATTGTGCAGTAAACTGGTCCCTGTCTGTGTTTTACTGTTGTATCTGTTTCTGGATGAATATTCCTGCTGCATTAATGTACATGTTGAACTTTACTGCAGTAGTAGTAGTAGTTTGAAGTACTTTATAAACTGTGGGTAACTTCACCTGCAGCAGTGATTTAAACAAGTGTGTGTCTGTGTCTGTGTCTGTGTCTGTGTCAGTGGTTTGAGGAGAAGCAGCAGCATTTCGAGAATCTGGATGTTCAGCTGAGGAAACTTCATGCCAGCGTGGAGTCTCTGGTGTGCCACAGGAAAGGTACGGTGACCGAGTTTATCCAACAAGCTTCGATTCTTGTGTGTGTTTGTTTGACTTTTCTAAAATCTGTCACTGACTTTCTGCAGATCTTTAAAACCGATTTCCTGCTGATGTGATTGTGGTCATGTCTTTATTTTCTGGTTGGCTCCTCAGCAGGTGGAGCTGGTCTCCTCATGTGGCTTCTTCCAGGAAAACACTAATAATTTACTAGACTGTGAACTGCAGATACCTTCAGCTTCCTCCTGTTGCAGATGGATAAATGTGTCCAACCTGGTGTGTTCTTGGGAAAACAGCTGGAGACCCTGAAGTTTGAACCCACAGGAAGTACTTTAAAAATCATTGACCTGTCTTCTGTGTTTCTGCCGTCCTGTCCTCCTCAGAGCTGTCGGTAAACACGGCGCAGTTCGCCAAGTCGGCGGCCATGTTGGGGAACAGCGAGGACCACACGGCTCTGTCCCGGGCTCTGTCCCAGCTGGCCGAGGTGGAGGAGAAGATCGACCAGCTGCACCAGGACCAGGCCAACGCAGACTTCTACCTCTTCTCGGAGCTGCTGGGCGACTACGTCCGCCTCATCACCGCCGTCAAGGTGCGCCGATGTCTGTGGGTAGTTTCTGCTCGACTCTGCTGAGCCATCGCAGCCCGTGTGCTCCCCTCAGCTCCTCAGGAGAGCAAACACTTTGTTTATGACAATAAAGTGAAAAGCAGTAATAACAGTAATGCTGATCTGAGCTGATCTGAGCTTCTGCACCTGACACACCTGAGGGCGGGTAGGAAGAGGATGAACAGAGTTTCACCTTGTGGCCTCTGTTCACAATGAAGACGCTGAGAGAAGATGTGAAACAGTAAAGATGTTTTAGCTGCATGAATTTATCTCTATTATTAAAACTAAAACGTGTCTGGTGGCTTTGTCTTTTATTAATGTTCTGAGTGTAAGACACGTGGTGTGTATTAACCTGTGTGTGTGTGTGTGTTCAGGGGGTGTTTGACCACCGCATGAAGACGTGGCAGAAGTGGCAGGACAGTCAGATGCTGCTGCAGAAGAAGCGAGAAGCTGAAGCCAAACTGCAGTTCACCAACAAACCGGACAAACTGCAACAGGCCAAAGACGAGATCAAAGAGGTGAGTGGGCGGGAAGAGCCGACGGACGGAGACACGTTCACCCAGACGTCAGATTAGCGTTAGCAGCTAATTGGAACCAGCATTAAGATTTAATGTCGTGAATCAGATTCCATGTTGTTAAAAAGACGATGATGCACGTTCACAGACATTATGGGGCAAAACCCACTTTCACTTAACCGGGTTCGTTCGTTGCAGCTTCACCTTCACGGTTCAGTCATGTGAAAACTTTTTTTTTTTTTTTTTTTTTTTTTTTGGCCGAGTCTGGTTTCCTGTCAGTCTGCAGACTCCACACAGACTCAGAACAACAAACAAGAGCGGGAGAGAAGAAAAGTAGTTTATTAGACCGTCTGTTGAAGCTGTCACCACACAAATTCATCCTCTGTGCTGCCTGTCAGGAGCCCCGCACACACACACACACTCACGCACACACACACTGTGTCGGCGTGGGGGGTGTGTGTTGGAGCAGAGGAGCTGTCAGATGTGGGGCCGTGGGAGGAGAACGGGGGAGTTCTGGGGGAGGCTGTCAGAAGCTGCAGGCGAGGACAGATCGCAGTAGAGTTACAACCAACATTTATTTGGAGCCGACGAGAGTTTTGTCAGGAGTCGGGTTTTGGTTCACGCCTTGACAACAAGCAACAGAAAACACACAGCGGCTTTTTCTGAAGTCAGAAAGGAGAGAAGAGTTTTACTTCACACAGTAAAACCCAGACCTGTGCTCACCGGCGAACTGCAGATAAATTCATTCTCCAGAGTCTGAAGGACGTGAGTGACTCCTGTCGCAGGTTCAAAGTCTTTATTTATCTGCACAGATTAAAGAGAAGAGATGAAACTGAAGTCACATTCAGCAGCCAAATTAATGATGAACCTGATTAATCACCGACCTGATCACCTGGTCTTAGCCACGCCCCTTTTCTATAGGCCCAGTGTGTTCAACAGTCCCCACACAGACTGATTCTCATCAAGTGTTACTGCAGCCTGGTCCTGGTCACGTCCCACTGGTCTGGTCACGCTCCAGGACTGACGGTCTGCATGTAGCACAGTTTAGGTTGTTCAGCCTGTGGATCCTGCACCTCACCCAGTCCGACCTCAGGTCCCTGAGCTTGGGTTTCTACTCAGGCTGGTCCTGAGACAACAGGAAGATGATGCACTGCCTGGTTGTTTCTTTAGAACATTAACTACAAAAACACCACAGGAGAAAATGAAAGTTAGCTGTTTATGCCTATACATGAATTTATACTCATCTGTAAAATGATTCTGCATTAACTCGTATTAATTAGACCCACACTGCCCCCTGTGGGCAGCAGACACAAACAACAGGCACTGAGCCAGAATTACAAATAAAGCCACATATTTATTTATATATTTATATTTATCTATTTCTATATTTTTAAAATTCTTAAATCAGAAATCTCGTTTTTAGACACAGAAGGTTTGAATGTGACAGTTGTAGTTGAGGGGAAATGAAAGCATGAATAAACAGAACAACTAGCAGAAGAAAACAACATGTTCCTTATGAAGGTGTTTGAGAAGAACCGCCTGGTCCCGGTGTTTGGGCTGAGCTGGGCTGGGTTTTTTTCTACAACTCTAAAGAAACGATTAAGACAATAAGTAGGAAAAGCGTCACTTTAACGGCTCAACTCAAAAAGTATTAGAACCTACTAAAACGTTAGGATATAACTGAGTTAAATCCATGGAGCCTGAGGGATGTGCCTCAGTTGTTCCTTTAAAAATGGAAAAATGAATCAGCAGCAGCTTATTTGCTGTTTCACGGTTCAGGATTTTCTTTTCCTTTCACTGGTTTGTTTCTCCTCAGTCTCTGCTCATGTCTCTGGATCTTCCTCTATGATTTTGGAAGCTCTGAACATTTTTTCCAGCCTCTTAAATTTTGTTGCGTTTTCCCTGCCATGCCTTCCCACAACCAGGAGATTGAGGAGGTAGGACCCGCCCCGTCCGACTGTGTGTCCGTCTGTGTGTGTCCACCTGCCTGACCGCCTGCTTCACACCTTTCCTTTGCCTCATTGGTCCATTTAGTTCTCACGCTTCTCATCATTTAGCTTCATCAGGAGCCGATTTGTTTGTTTGTTGTGTTGCGTTCTGGCTGCAGTCACATGAATTAGTTTGTTGTTGCCGATCAGATTTTCTGACTTTTGCATTTGGGAATAAATTTGGAGATTAAAACAAAATTTTTCCCTCTGGTTCAAAAATTGAACTTGAAAGTAAGAAGCAGACAAACAAGCTTCATGTGACGACTCGTAGAACGTCGAGTTTGTTTATTTACCTCCATGTGGCTCATGTAGCTTCGTCTTTAGTCCTTATTTACCGCCATGTTGTATAACGAGCTCACCAGGCTAATTAAATCCCACTGTCAGATTCAAACACTCATTTAACCCGGAGATTGTTCTGTTAGTTCGCTAAATATCAATAACTTCAGCTAATAAGCTACTAAACTGTTCATGGATGGAAAAATAAAATAAATAAATAAAAATAATGAGCTCAGACTCTCACAGTGTGTCCAGTGTTGGGCTAAGCTGCTTTTTCACATCTGGTTAAACTTTATTCAGTGACTTTATTCATGACTCTGAACAATGATCTTCTCTAGATTCATGTTCTCTCTGGTTCTTTGGGATTTTCGTTCCTTTGAAGCAGCAGATCGATGTTGACCAGTCGATTTATTGCAGATTCACTCAGTATAAACTTTTAACTATCAGGGAGTTTAGAGCTTTCACTGATGTAAAGATCTGTGTCAGTACTGTCTGTGCCGCCTGATATTTTGGTCATTGTTGCTGCAGTCCGGGACATTTTCCTGTCAACATCTGTAAACATCTGCACTGCTCAGTTAGAGTCGAAAGCTGCAGCTGGAGTCAGACTTCAGACACTTTACAGTTTCAGTTTTATTCATCCAAATGTCCACATTCAGCCGAAAACGTCTTCCTCTGTGTGTTTCAGCTGGAGACGAAGGTCCAGCAGGGAGAGAGAGACTTTGAACAAATCTCCAAAACCATCCGCAAAGAAGTCAGCAGGTTTGAGGTGAGAGGGAGGGAGGGACGGGTGGACGGATTGTTTTGATGAGGACACGAGGAGAGTCGGTGATTAGATAATAAAACACATTTGATTCTTCAACAGAAAGAGAGAGTGAAGGACTTTAAAACCATCATCATCAAATACCTGGAGTCCCTGGTTCAGACACAACAGCAGGTAAACTGTTGTTGTTGTTGTTGCTAGGAAACAGTTTAAACTTGAGTAAAATTTTCTTTTTAACTTTGGCTAAAAAAGAAAACCTGGAATTTAACTTTTCATTGTACTGTAGAAATCTTTGCAGCCTTTCAGACATTCTGACTGGAATAAAATCTGAATTATAGGATATTTGCCATATTAAATTATTCATGCATGATGCAGTCGTTCATATTCATAAGAAGCAAATCATTTTTCTTCTGCAGCTGATAAAATACTGGGAGGCCTTTTTACCCGAGGCCAAGGCCATCTCATAGAGTCGACGCACACACAACAGACAGTCCTGACTGGCTCCGGGCAAACTACACTACCCATAATGCATCTGTCCTCCTGGGCCTTCCCTCCTCCTCCTGTCTATGGCCAGAGTGAAGAAGAGCAGTGTGGCAGTGAATCAGCTCAGTGACTTTTCTGCAGACACAACCAGATTTCTTTTCTTTTTTTTTATACGTCACCATCTTTGTTTTTGTGTTGCGTTCAGGGCCTGTCAGAGTTACTGCTGTCAGGAAAGACTTTAATAGCTTCAGATTAATGCATTCACAATAATATCAACTACAGCATCTCACTCCTCACACTTAACATTTACAGTGAACATTCGGAGTGAAAAGTCAAAAAATTCCATAAACTGAGTCTCATGAGTTTTAACTTCCAGCCAGAGGCCGGTAATTCCACAGGACCTGAACGCAACATGAGCTGGGACCCTGGTGATGGTTTTTCTCTGCTCACAGACAGATTCTCATGTGGTGTCAGTTTTTACATCCATTGAGCTCCAGACACAGGGGAGTGGGTGTGTGGAGGAGTATGTTTGTTTGTTTTCACAGATGTTCACGTTGCAAAGGACAAAAGATGTTTTTATTTTCTCATTGGTTTGGTCCTTGAATGTGTGGAAGCACGTTTCTGCCATACGAAGAAAAAGATGAACATTTAGGATGATGAAAATGATAAAAATAATCATCTCCTCACACCATATTGATTATTGCTAATAAATATTCAACATTAATGCACACTTCAAAATATATTAGTGTTTTTAGCAACAACTCGTCCACACGTGATTTTATCATTCCTGACTTTTCATCACTTCTTTTTGTGGAGAAAAAAAATGCTTCCATACAGTGTCCCTAAAAACTACAGTTCCCATGAGCCTCTGCAGCAGTTGCCTGGAGAGGGTTCTGGAGTTTACTGAATTTTTCTGAAGTTGTTAACCATTTCCTGCCTGTCAACAAAAACAAAGCACTCTGATTGGATGGCAGCTGTGTGTCTCTGGGAATTGTAGTTTTCTCCTAACGCAGCTTTGACACTTGTGACTTTTTTCAGCTCAGTGTTTTTCTGCACGAGCCCCAACTGCCTCTCTGCTGCTTTTTTATTTTGTCAATATTAGACAGAGTTTCCCTTTTTTTGGCACTTTCAGGTGTTTCTGCTTCAGGAACGTTAAGGATGTTAAAGCTGCACCGACTGTCTGTCAGAGCAAAACCACCTTCAAACATGAGCTGTGAAACTGACCTGAGGTCAGTGGTCTCTGACTGCGTGTACTTCCTGTCACCTGTTCCCCTCATTTCCCCTCATGCCTTTCAAAACAAGAGCCCTTATTTTTGTTGCTGTATGATCGTGAGTGAAGGCAACGTTTTCGGTTTTGGTTCCTTCTTTGAGCCGATGAAGAAACTCACCTTCGGATCCAGTTCCCTGCTGCTGTCTGAGGAAGGTTCACATCCAGAACAGGATCATAAGGTTTTCTGCAAACTGCAATATGTGACACAGCTTTTTCTTTTCACTAATCAGATTGATCATTTTTACTATTAGTTTCTCTGCTCCCTTTGTATTTGTCTGTGTATTTGGTCTGGAAGGGCCAAAACTGTTCACAGACCTGGTTTGGAAGCAGCTCTGGGTTCATCTACGTGTCACAGAATCCGAATACGCAAAAAAAGTCCAGAAAAGCCGCAGTGTGAACGGAACCGGGTGTTTTTCTTCCTCCTGTTCGTTTCCTTCAAAGAGGAAACTTTAGTGGTTTTGAATTTCAGTTTATTGAATTTAGCAGGAAATGAAGAAACCAGGCAGCTTGTTAGCATCTTTAGCATCATTCCTGTTTGTGATGCTCACCTGCTGTTTGAACTGAGGATGAAGGTTTTCTGATGGAGGCTGAACTGAAGTGAGTCCAGAGAGCAGCCTCAGACTGTGATGACTGTTTTTACCGTCTGTTTCTCTTCACTGCAAATTCCACAGGTTTATTTTAGATGCATCCGAAGCAGATTTCAGAATAAAATCAACACCCTGAGTTTGAGCTACAGATCAGTTTCATCTCTAATTAGAGTCACGTTGATTTTAAAACTGGAATTTATTTTCATTGCTCTCATCCACTCGACTAAATCCTACAACACTGTGTCGATCGCTACCGTTTGTATCTTATTCCAGATTTTCCGCCTAATGATGCCCAGTGGTTGAACATTTCCACTTGATTTTTGTTTCTTTTGAGCCGATTTTTTTTAAAATCTCTTTTGGTTTGATGTGACATTCCTGCAGTGCGGCCGAGCAGACGTTTGACTACTTTATAATTACAATAAAGGAATGTATCCATGGTCCGACTGGGGTGAGTTATTCAGCACTGCTCATAGTTTGATGGTCCAGACTTACAAATGATCATGTGACCATTTTAACAAAAAGATGAAAGACATTATCGTGTGTGTGTGTGAGATGATGATATGAGCTTCACAGGCTCAGGATTCATTCACTGATCTGGGAACAAACTGGGTTTTTTCACAGGTTGTTGAGCTTTTCTGTCCCTGCAGCTCCACCAGCTCAGCTGCCACCTGTCCAGGTGAGTGTGTCCCAACTATAACAATCAGTTTCTGACTCAGTCGCTTCTGTTGGTTTTGCGTTTTGTTTTTAAATGTGTGAAAATCAAAATTGTGAGTCAAACTGAATCGGGAGCAAAATAATTGAAAGGATGAACGTTGATGGTTGAAGATCAGTAACAGCAGGAGCAGCTGCTGCAGAAGATCAGGAGGATGATGATGATGATGATGATGGATATGTAGATATAGTTTGTTGTCATGGAGATGTCATTGGGGAAATTTGACTTGTGTGCTGCCCGACACCAGTTGTACCTGGACTCGGCTTCTGTTTAGGAGCCTCCATGTGCAGCACAGTCTGTGTAGAGCCTGGACTTTTCTCCGTGTCAGTCACTGCAGTGATGGAGATGAGTTGGTGTAAAGGCAGTGAAAGGTGAAGGTTAGAGTGTAGGTGTCAGTCAGTGTGTTGTCCCTACATCCTATACAGGTTTATGCTGCTTCCTGTGGTTTGTCCTGAGCTTTAGCAAACACGTTACCTCTGTATTAATTAGCTTTCATTCATTTTAATGCAGCCTTAACTTGTGGACTGACACCGTCCCTGCTGTCTCCTAAATGCTGGATCCTTGAGAATCAGCTCACATTCATGTTCTAGTGGATTTTTTCATTTGGTTAATTATTAAAAATGTAACATGTAATAGTTAATAAATAAAACAAATAAATAAAAATATGCAAAATGCAAATAAATAAAATAAAAACAAATCAGATGTTGAACATAAAAAACATGCAGGGACTGAACCAAGTGACAAGCCAAAGGTCAAAAAACAGGAAACATCCCCACAAGCCTCAGCTGTTTTAATTAGCGAAGTAAAATCTGAGAGAGCAGCCTGCAGGGCTCCCTCTGCTGCTGGGACATGGACAAACAGCCTGTTTGTGTTTAACAGCTGCAGGCGGAGAATAATGCAGGTAAAGCTGCATCTTTAACCTCCCACCAGCATTTAGCTGAAGACTAATGGGGCGTCCTCTAAAATCTTCACTCTGACTCCAGAATAATGTGTCTGCATCTGTTTTCCCGGCTCACCTCTCGCGCTCACATGACTCCAGAATAATGTAGATGTATTTATTTTTACACTCCCTGCCTTGACCCCCCCCCCTTCAAAATCACTCTGCCTTTAGAATAATGTAGGCACATCTGTTCCCCTCACCCTGCTAACCTCTCAATTTCCCACCACTTCAGGATAATGTAGGTGCATCTATTATCTCCACTCGCACCAGCTCTGCTGTCTCAGAGCCATTTTTACAAAAACATAGCTACATTTACAATACACCCCCCTACACACACACACACACACACACACACACACGCACACACGCTATCACTGCAGGGAGGGGGGGCAAATACATAAAACACTACACATCTGAGCTGAAAGTCCAGCATCTCTGTTTAAAAACTCCAAGCCCATGCAGAGGGGTTTATTATTTCATCTCATCAATTACAATAACTCACCCCCCACCATACACACACACACACACACACTTCCCTCACCATCTTTAACTTTGCCCTCTTTCCTCCGGAGGCAGGAAACACAGACGAGCTGCAGAAACAGGAGAGAGCGAAACAAAAAGCACTCAGCAGCTGATAACAGTGTTGTTGCAGCGTAACCCCGGGCTTTTATTTATCATATCTCCAAATGGGGGTGTAGCTGCTGTGCTGTGGTCAGGATACAGTGACCTTAGTTGATCAACTACCCCTCAGCAGCCTGATAAGAGGCCTAATATAACAGCGAGCGAGGGGGGAGGCTGTACTGTAATTATTTCTGCGCTGTCAGAGGGGGAACGGACCTCAGCCTCCCTGCCGATTCAAATCTGAGGGGAGCTAAAAAGAGGAGGAAGGGCTGCGGCAGCAACAACAACGGCAACGAGACAAATATCAGCCAGCCCTGCTACAAGCCTGAAATTGGACCAGTTTGTCATGCACACACACGGAGACACATCTGAGAGGCCCCCGCTGGACCTAAACCTCAGTGGTTCCACACAAACACCAAATCCCCACAGGTCAGAACATGGACCGTCTCCCGTGGGGGTCCAAACGTCTCAGGTCCACACACAGAGACTCATACCCACAATCTTGAGAGGCTGCAGGGCCCCCTGGCACAGACATGTTGAAGTTGTGCATTTGTTAGGGACTATTTTCAGCAGCGGATGAATCCACATGTGATCAGAAGGAACCACAACAGACTGTGTTTGTGAATATGAAGGAGCATTAATGTTAATTAATGATAGATGAGACTTTAGGGAAGTTGAACACTGATATTTCCAACATGACATGAACGCATCATTAGTTTTGGATTAGCGAACATGATCCAGTCGAGTTAATGAGCAGGTGCAGCAGTTTCAGGACTTTGTGTCTCAAGCTGGTCTGTCTGGGGACCTGCTGGGCCAGTTTTTGGAATTCACACATCAGTTCTCCTGAAGAAAAGCTGAAATTTCCTCTTTTTCTTCCTCTTAGTCTTTTCCTCTCACCCATCATTCCTTTCATAGGTTTTCCCGTGAGGATGAGGAGCTAATCAGCTCCAGGACTGGTTTGGGACCATGTCTCTGCTCCACATCTTAAACCTCCTGACATATTTTATTTCATGTGACGCACCAGAAAGAGTCACATTGGAACACGTGTGGTCGACTGGTAGTTTTTAACTTCGTCTGAACGTCTTGAATTAAGTTTGTTTGACCTTGAAAACAACAAAGAAGCAGCTGCTTTGTGGCTGCTGCAGCATATAATTGTTAAAAAGTGTCAATTGTGGCTTTTATTGTGAAGCCGGGAGGATGTATGGGCCCGTGTCGCCCGGTGATAGATGACACGATACCAAGCTTTCCTGATTTCGCAAATTTCTATGAAATGTGTCCTGAGTTCACGAAGGCGAGGAGATAAGAGGCTGGAGGAGGCTCGCCAGCCAATAGGATTCATCCATTTCTGCCTCTTATCTGCTGATAGAGGAGCACCCTCTGTTTCCTCCTCCACCTCCTCTCTCCTCCTTCCTCGTCTGCTTTCAGCTCCTTAACTTTGCTTCTTCATCACTTTCCGTCTTGTCTCCCGGCTGTTCTCTTTTCTTCACCTTCTCTCGTCACAGATCTATTGTTTCCTGCTCTTTCTCTTCTCTTCCTCACTGCTTCTTGTCTCTCCTCTCCTGTTTTTCTCTCCTCCTGTCTCCTTTCATCTCCTTCCACTTTCTTTCCTCTCGTTTCCTTTTCTCTTCTCACTCACTCACTCACTCACTCACCTCCTGTTTGTATTGTTAAAATCAGAAATACACGAGGAAAAAGGAGGCAGACCCTGGAGGAAAAGTCTGTATCTAACTTTCATACAGTTGGGATTGTGTGTGGTGATTATTATGGTCTATTGGTCCCACCTTTAGAGGTTCAGCTGTGAGTCCAGTTAGCCTGAGACACGGGTGCGTTAGCTTTGGGTGCAGCCTGGATGCTGAAGGTCTGGTAGAAAATGTGGACTTGTTGTTTATATGTAGTCCTGAGAGCTGTTTGTCTAAAAGGTCCAGAAACCCCTTCAGACTTTCAAGATGCTGGATTTGTGTCCGAGCTTCTGAAACTGACGACAAGTGTGCCCTGCTGTGGTCAGACAGGTGTGCAGCTGGATTTTCATTTCTTATGCAGATGTTTCTGGAACTTTGTCAGTCCATGGTCTTTGCAGAGAGACTGAAAACTGAAACCCCCTTGATTTGAGTCCTGAACCCTGAAACAACCTCCTGTTGTCTTTATTCCTTAATGAGGCAACTGCTGTTGGAACATGTAGGATAAAATAGATCTGACCAGACCAGATACTGTGAAGTCCTGCAGTATCACAGCAGATCCACTAAAACCAGGTTGGAAGTGTTTGTGCCTCCTGCAGCCTCTGGTAAAACTGCCACGCTGCCGTTTGTCGGGCCGAGACACTGGATCTTCGTTAAGACACTTCAGGCCTTTATTGTGTCTTTTGGTTTTTTTAAGGTCCTTTAAAACAACATTGATTGTTTCCCACAATGACTTTCTGTCGCTGTGGTAATGATTATGCAGATGTGCCACAACCTTTCCGTTTGACGGGTGGTTCCCACAGGGCCGGCGGTGACATGGCGACTGCTGCTGCACCGACAGGCGACCAACGTGCCCCCCCCCCCCCTTTCTCCGCCTCCCTCCCCCCGACCTCCCTCCTTGTGCTTAGTCTGGCCTTTTCCTGGATGATGAAGGAGGTGACGGCGGAGGCTGTGTTTAAATCAGCACTGAAGACATTAACTTGATTCTGCACGTTACCTGAAATACACCGAAGCTTCCTGATCACATCATCAAAGTGACAAAACCTCGTTCACCTTATCATCAATTTTAATTTCATCACTGACGCTTTGCTTCACGTCCGTCCAGGTTTGACTCAGTTATTATTGCTATGACTTTTCATTGTCATAACTGACGGTGGCCCTGTGGAACATGTGATTCTAGTTAATAGGAAATAATATTTCTGTGGAAAACACCATCAGACCTGGTCTTAGATATTCTACTAAAACTGGTTCCTTGATTTTACTGCCTGCAGTTTGTATATTTCTCCACTATGTGATTCACATGAATCATATTTTGTCAAAGTCATTTTTAGTAAAATAAAAGAGAAAGTATTTTGAAGTGTTCAGTGACTGTGACTCCTCGCTGCCTTTCTCTCCTCCAATGACAGCCCTGCGCTGATTTATTCTCCCTGCTGATTGGCTGTCTGCTGTCCAGTTGACAGCGAGTCTTCTTCATCATATCTCCACTTTTCCTCTCCAAATCATTTTTTCTTTCATACTCAGTTTTTGTCCCTCCCTCCGCCGTGCCGCTGGATTTGATTTGACAGGAAATATTCAGGCCGATGTGGCGTGGTTGTAGATCTCAGGCCGTGGCAGACGCTATTGATCGGGCTGATTTGCATACATAAATCTATTGGCTATCTGACACTTGCCAATACTCTGGGCAGCAGGGAGCGCCGGTGCTGAGTCGGCCAGGTCACATTATCATTGGTGATGGAGCTTTGATGAAGTGTGACAGCGCTGCCCAGCTGCTGACTGACTGCTGAGAAACTGCACTGTAAAAACATGATGCGCCAAATTCAACAGGAAGGACACACTTGAATCTGTTTGTGTAAAAATATTTTAATGTTAATTAAAAAAAAATACTATAATAATGAATTAACATTTGCAACATGTGACCCAAAGCTCCAGTTCCTCCCACACTCACATCAGATCCATTCAGTCCAAAGGTCCAGTCAGGACCATGCTAGGTGGCTAATGCTACCAGGACCAACAGGTTAGCTTTAGATGCTAACACATCCAGAAGGAAGAAGGCCCCATGTGGATCCAATGTGAGTCCTTTGGCTGCTTTGAAGTCTCCAGAGCCATGTTAACCCTGGTTGTTGGTCTTTCTTTGTCCCACTCTCTCTGGGCTAAAGAACTCCGCCTCTTGGCTCTGGCAGCCACTGGTTCCCACTTTGAGCTGCAGAGACTCCTCCATGGCTGCTGTTGGAAACCACTACTGGCTTCTTCTGACCTTGGCCAGGTGGCAGGGGGGGCTCATTGACGGAGCGGACTTTGCCAACACAGGGTAGAGAAGCTGGAATAACAACAGAAGGACTGTAGGTAGCAGAGAGTCCTGGGGGGGTAGTATAGCTGAGAGACACCAGGGCCTGGATCTGGGTACCTGCAGGGACCAGACTGGGTCTTTGGTGTGGACTGAAATATTTCTGAAGTACTGGATTATTTTTATTATGCTTCATAACTGATGAATCTTTAATTCTATTCCTCATGGTGTAAAAACAGGAGAAGATCCTGGATTTAGTTTGTTTTATTTGAATAAAGCCTGAAAATGTGAAACTATAAATCACAAATTATCACAAAAAAACAACCAAAACTGTGTGTGTGTGTGTGTGTGTGTGTGTGTGTGTGTGTGTGTGTGTGTGTGTGTGTGTGTGTGTGTGTGTGTGTGTGTGTGTGTGTGTGTGTGTGTGTGTGTGTGTGTGTGTGTGTGTGTGTGTGTGTGTGTGTGTGTAACCAGTGCAGCCTACAGTTTCTTTGTTTCTGTCGGAGGGAAAGGTCAAAGCAGCAGAGAGAATTAATTGAAGAGTGAGAGAGCACAGCTGGCTCTGTCACACCAACCAGCGTGTGTGTGTGTGTGTGTGTGTGTGTGTGTGTGTGTGTGTGTGTGTGTGTGAGTGTGAGTGTGTGTGTGTGATCATCCTGAGCTGCAGTTCTGTAATTGACTCAGACCATGTATAACCTGGTTTTTACAGTGTGTTTAGAAGTTTTGATGTTTGCATGTGTGTGTTTGTATTTATTATTAGTTGTGTGTGGGGACGGTCCACGTGCACACCTACATGTCCATAACAAAACATACTGAACTGGTTGTGCACCTGAACACAGTTGTAATGAGTGTGTCCACTGCAGAGTTCAGCTTTATGCTCCAATGTTCTTTGGAAAGGAAATATTGGTTTGATAGTTTTTCACAGCTGCAGGTCCTTTGAAGTTTCTCGTCAGCTCCAACACACCAGGAGCGTCGGGCTGGCACCTGGTTTTCCTGTCCCCTTTTTCCCAACAGGAATAATGTGACCCAGAGTTTCACTTTGAGGATGGACTTTGGTAAGTCTACAGAACAATAAGCCAAACCAGGACTTATCCCTTAGTACAGTGGCTCCGTTTAAAGATTCAATAGTCCTGAGTCATGTCCCAGGATTAACAATAATCCAGTGAAGTACTTTTAGTTCCTAATACAGTGAAAGTTTTTATACTGCAGTGTGGCTGTTTTCATTGAAGTAAATGGTCTCAGTGTGCTCTACCCTTTGCCTTTTGTAGTGTTTTCTGTGTACTTCTGTGTGTACCTGTGTGTGTGTGTACTGTATCGTGTGTGTGTGTGTGCTGCTGATTGCATGTATACATCTGTGTGAGTGTGTGTGTGTGTGTGTGTGTGTGTGTGTGCGGCCTCATTACCAGTGGGGCCGGTGCTGTGGGAACACCGTGACAACCTGCTGCTTTGGTATGCAGGAGGAACAGCAGTGATGGTGGAGCAGAGTTAATAGCTGTTCTGTGGTGAAGCTCTGATCCTTCAGCCCCCCGACACACACACACACACACACACACACGCTGTGATACAAACACCGAGTGGCACAATTTAATGAAGTTCTGTTCCTTAAAGCAAGTGGCGGTTTGCAGGGTGGAGGGGAGCCAGCAGAACCTCTCAGCTCCTTCAGCTCATCTGTTTCTTTGAATAGTTTCCACGAGCAGATCGATGCACCGGTTTTCTCCTGGCCTTTCAGCGCTGTCACCCATCATTGAGGGATGCAAATTCACGTCAGAAACTGGCCTGACACTTTTCCTGTCGGGACCCGGCGCTCAAAAACGCTGCGGCTCAGCAATAAATGGGGTGAAGGCCTCGTTTCTCAGAAGGCCGAGAGGGAGAGAGGGAGACCTTTTCCGTCAAAGTTTTCTCTCTGCAGCCTGACAAGATGAGGATGTGAAAGGACACTTGGTAAAGTTCATCTCTCTCTAAACGAAACAGCAGCAAAGTGAGAAAAAAGGATAAATTCTCTGACTCTTGAGGTGAGAAATTAACTGAAAGTAGAACAATATGAAAGTCGGGACGTGTGCTGGTACGTTTCCCTTAAACTGGACAATCAACCCTCACGTCAGTCACTCAGGTTCTTGTTTCTTGTATATTTCATGCACATTTTATTCTCTCTAATTTCTAATGTCCCACTGAAAAAGCTCAGGATTCACTCAGACCTTAACCGCACGTCGACTGGATCTTTAACTAACCACGGGCTGATATGGTACAAAGGGAGTTTTTGGACTCCTCAGCACTGGATGTGAAAACTGTTGTCATTCAGTTTTTGTTTTGTAGACACTTCTGTCGATGTTCTTGTCTGGTGATGGAAATGGTCAGATTACAACACTCCAGGATTTTCAGTAGCTCTGACGCTCCTGCAGAGAAAAGAGAGTCAGACAAAAAAACCGGAGAGAAAGACCTTTTGTGGAAAGTTTGGTGAGTCCGTCCCGACACCCTGAGAATGTGAAACAGCTCTCGCTAAAGTTCACCTCCGTCTGCTGCAGGAGAAAACTGAGAAACAATAAATTAGGAAAAAAGGCCAAAAGAGGAAGAAGAGAGCGAAGAAGACGTCAGGTAGGAGTCGCACTGTAGTGACCAGGTGATTTCAGATTTAAGTCTCTGTTCAGTTTCAATTGTTTCCCCTCACTGTGGATCTGTGGCCTGTAAGTTGAATCTTCCAGGTGTCGGGACAAACAGGGAGAACCAGTCGTGGGAGGAGAGCACACAAACCCAGTAAGAGCTGATCCAGTAGGACAGAGAGCTGCGTGACCCACAGGGTCTGGTAAGTGAATAATATCTGACACATCGATTTAATTTGAACCTGCTTGATTTAGAAATGTAGAGAAACAACCTCAGGATGAAGATGAAGATGAAGGAAGCAGCTCAGAGATGCTGCAGGTTTCATCTGCACATTCACTTTCAAATCCATCCACACAGAACCTGAGGCCCGTTCATCCAGAATCTCTTCCAGCTGACCCGCTCACCTGCACACCCAGGTGGGAAACAGAACCTCTCACCTGAGTGAACCTTTCTGGGCAGAGGAAACGGGATAATGGGACGACTTTCTGCTCTGGGTTGGTTCCTCCTCATGACCCACTTTAAAGTTGTTCACCACAGAGAAGTTCTCTGAAATCAGCCTGTGCTGACCCAGTCCGAGAGAGGCCACCAGCTCCTGTTGCTCTCCTGCATCTTTGGAGCTTCGGGTTTGCAGATTATATATATTTACTGATGAAATCTCTGTAGTTTGGACTAAATCTTCCATATGAAACTTCCTGTTCTGCTTCATTTGGGGGAAACATCAGAGGACAAAAATGTCAGAGGACCAGAAACAGAAACTCACCTCAGTTCTGTTGTCAGAAACCTGAACCCCAAAGCAGAGTCCGGTACAGACAGGGACTGTAGCTGCTCACCTGTCCAGGACCTTTTCGTTCAGAGCGGTGAGCTGACAGGCCGAGCTGCTTCATTTCCTCCTGCACTAAAGTGATGAGGAATCGTGTTGAAGAAATCATTTCTCCTCCTTCCTCTCCTCTTTTGTCTTTTCATCTCTTCCTCCTGTCTATTCCCACCAGTTTTCTCACCAGTTGTTGTCCTAGTCTCCTCTCCTGGCTCCTTTCCTTCCTCCTCATCCCTCTCATCTTTCTTTTCCTTACCTCCTTACCTTTGCCTCCTCTTCCCTCTCTGTTTACCTCCTCCCCTCCTCTCCCTGCCACCTTACTCCTCATTACTTCTCCTCTCTTTCCCTTCGGCTTATTAAGATTTCAAAGATACAAATGGCGGCGGGCTGATTGCTTTCAGGGAATCTGCCTTTAATAATTACAGGTGGAGAAGCTCGGGGTAATGTTGACCGGCCAGAGACTAATGGAAAACTAGATTTTTTCACTGAATTAGAGCAGGGAGGGAGGATCTATATATCGACAAGCCATCAGCGGGCCACAGATAAGGAGAAGTGCTTCGGACTTGTCGGAGCGGACGGCGGCAAACTGTCTCTGATGCTCCGTGGCATCTTGATAGGCTTCCTGCAGCCGCCGCCGGGCGGGAGGAGGATCAAACACACCTTCATGTGCAGAGCGGAGGAGGAGGAGGAGGAAGAGGAGGAGGAAGAGCTCAAAGGCTGCAGAGTTAACCTGACTCCCTCCTCCTCCTGGTCTCAGTGAGGACCTGAATCAAAATGTAAATGCTGGGCCTCAGCGGGGACCAGGGCCCTGGACCCGCTCCCATTGATTATCTGAACCGAGTCGGAGTTGCTCTGTTCAACATCCCAACACGTTTTCCCCCAACGCTCTGTGACAGGAATTACCCAGAGTTCAGCTGGGCTCTGCTGCTAATGACATTTGAGATTTCAGAGCTTCACACGTTCAGTCTGGAGCCTCAGTCAGAGACTTTTAATGATTCGCTTCACAATTGAGCTTTTTGTGTAACGTGACGAAGGTCAACAACAACATCTGATAAACATTTCAGCACAAGATACTGTTGGTAAAAACATATAAACAGACCAAACAAAACTGAGTTTTACTTCTTAATGTGAACAGAAAGATCAGAACTGAAACAAGTTAAATAGTCAATAGTCAATGATCTATGATTTAGCAGCAGAGGTTTGTGGGTAAATCGCAGGTGAGTTGTCGTGATTGGTGAGTTCAGGTCACATGTTAATGTTGACTCAGGTAGAAACAGAGTTGGTTTAAATACATGCAGTGATGCAGAAATCAAAATCAGGCTTAAAGCTCATTAAGTTACAGTTTGATGGATGTTTTGACTTTTTATTTTTATTTTTATTATATAAATCAATTTTAATAAAATGCGTCCTGCCATGAATCACTTATCAAGTCACTAAAACACTGTGTCCTGAGCAGAGAAACACATTTAGTCATAGATGACTGATTTAAGATTTAAGACCCTTTGGTTTAGACTTTAGACCCTCAAAAGGCTCAAATGCAGCACTGGTCATTTTCTTAAAAGCTTCTAATGAATTACTTATTTTCCTGCGGCTGAGAAACAACATAATCCACAAAGAGATTGTCAGAAGAAAACACTGAGCTGCGGCCGTGACCTCTGACCTCCGTGTGGAGGAGGGAAGAGATGACCAGTGAAGGATCAAATCACCACGACGACGCTTCAGTCCAGTTTTAGCCCTGCGGCCCTGTTCTCTCAGACCTGAAGGAAAATATCTGGACAATGAAACACAAACAATCGTCCAGATGAACTGACAAAATAACTTCACTGATTATTCTGCAGTTTTCCTCAGCAGCAGTTCAGCTGCTTGGACCACAGTCCTAAATCCTTTTTCTCTTTTAGGCAGTTTTAAGCAGCACTTGACCCTGAAACCAGTTCAAAGGAGAGTCCGGTGTGTCAGTCAGCTTTCCTCCATTAAAGATAATCATTTCTAATTGACTTTGACTTTACTGGGTCATCTGACATTTACTGAACAATATTTGACGATTTATTTCAGTTCCGACCGTTTAAAGAGTCGACTTTTCCATTTTCATTACAATTATTATTCTTTTAAGATCATTTCCTTAAAGTCCACCTACCGGCTCTGTCTGGAGCTTTCAGCAGCTTGTCAACGCAGCAGGTAGTTGTGATGATTAAAGCTGGACAGTGGACCCTTAATGAAACCACAGCTCTTAAATGGTTTCTCTAACTTTCATGCTCGACTTGCTGAGGTGATGTCTGACTTATCGGTGCTCCGTGGAAGCTGCCCCTGAAATAAATGAATCCCAACTGAAAATGTTTTCCTAAGGACTGAAACCCACCTGTGTCTCCGGCTGCAGTAAAAACCCTTCAGCCTCCATTAAAGCTGCGTTTGCAGAGCAGCAGGCGCTCCGACCTCCTCGGGACTTCATGTGTTTTACGCTGATGTTAAAGCTCAGCCTCAACCTGCTGGGGTTTTCTTTGGTTCCTGTTCCCCAAACGGAAATTAAATTTTCACGCTTGCAGCCGTACAGTAAACACACCACATACAGGCCTCAGTTTGTGTATTTAAAAAGTCCACATGAGGTCATTTTGTCAACTCTGTGTGTGTGTGTGTGTGTGTGTTTCCTGCCCAAACTCTTGATTTTGTTCTGGTTTTGGGGCTGGTATGATGTGCTGTGAGCTCTGTGCGCTGTAGCGCGGCGACACAGCTGACTGATCCATCCATCATCAGCTCGTAGTCTCTCTGCTGCTCGCTCCTCAAACTCGGTTTTTGTTTGGAAACCATCCATCATCTTTCTGACCATGACACAGTGGCCAGAAGACATGGCAACCACAGTGTGTGTGTGTGTGTGTGTGTTCTCTGTGACTCATGTATTTGTTCTATTCACAGGAACAACTTTGCACCAAAAACAAAAACAGCTGTAAAATTGTTCTCAGAATATTTTCACATGGATGAGTGAAGCTTAAAATGCTTGAAAATCATTTTCTGTTTAGTCTCGACAATGTTTTGTTTTCTACAAACTGAAGCTGCTCCAGGTTTAGCAAATATTCAGGGTCTTTATCATCCTGATTCGGAGTCATCCTGTAATTTAGACGCATTTTTTGAGATAGAATTAATCTGAGTTTACAGCAGCACACAGGTAGATACAGGTAAAGACTGAGCAGCACGAGTGTGACGGAGCCTCGGTTTCTTCTTCTAAACGTGGAAACATCTTTGTGTGTGTAGCACAAATTGTAGAGAAGCTGCTCTATTTACTGTGTTAATGAAAACTGAAGCAGATGCACAATATAAACGTCTGCATTTAAAAGGGGGCAGGTCTGAATGTGAAGTTTGCTGCATCTCTACAAAAACAGTCACTTTACAATACAGATGACGTACAATGCTGAAACTGTAAAAATCAGCCTGTCAGTGTCTGTTTCCAGCAGATGAGCATGAATCTTTGTAGCTGCACATTTAACAGGAGCTGAGGAGCAGAAGATAATTTACTGTCAGAGAAATGGAGCAGAAATTCAGATGCTGCAATTCGTTTTTCACCTCCGGAAGCACCAGACCTCTTTATCTGGGTCTCTCTCTCTGTAACCGACCTGCTCCCTGCACATCTGTGCACTCAGAGCTACAAATGATGTGATTATGATATATCATGTAACACAGAAAGTCTCTTTGTTTCAGCCTAAATCAATACCATGGTGGTGCGGAGCCTTGAGGGGCTGCGGCGTCGCCCCAGGACTGACCAGGTAAGGGTTAGGCCCGGCCGGGGGTCTGGCGGGCCCAGAAATGCTGATTCTACATTTAGCCTGACAGTGATGCATGCTTTGGCCTCGGTGTCCAGTTAGCCCGGTACCTGAGGGTCCGGCCGAGGAAGATCAGCTGCAGACCAGGAGGAGGTTAAGGATGGAGGAGGAGGAGGAGGAGGAGCGGAGGGGGAGGCCAGAAACCTGGCGTGTATTTTTAGAAGCAGCGGGAGAGTTTTTTTATGAGAGTGGGAGACGAGGGAGCTGCAGAGGGAGAGAAGAAACCGAGATAATTCAGAGAGAGAGAACGAGACGATTTTGGACTCAGGGTTTCAGATGATAATCTGCAAGAACTTTGTCTTTGGAAAGATGTTTGGTTGAACAGTGGTCAGAAACTGATTCAGTGTGTGTGTCCCTGAGTCCAGATCCCATCCAGAGACTGACAGTAACAATGAATGTGGTGTCCTCAGCCTAATGTGTGTGAATCCAGAACCTGGTTCAGCTTATCGGTCTGTGCCGTAGACCTCCAGTGAAACACAGCAGGGAGCCACATGGTTCTTCCTCACCAACAATGGGAGGCCCGTCTTTTTCCAAAAACCAGCTCCAGATGCTGAGAAGGCTCCTCCAGCTGCTGGTTTTTGGAAAAGACGCTTATGTCCTTGGGTTTCCAGCAAACATCTGTATAAGTGAATTAGTCTTAGACGTCAGAACAAACTCGGCGACAGGCCGACTGCTGTTTCTCTCAGTCCCCTTTAGGATTTGCATGTTTAGAGTTTCTGTTACCAGTGTTCCCATCAGGAAGTCTGCATCACATGACCCAGATTCTGACTTTGAGATGGACTGAGACTAACATCCATCCATCCATCCATACAGCGTCTCTGTGGGTGGTGGGGTATTGGACAGACCTGTCTCAGGGCTGCATGGGAAACACTAAAATCTGAGCATTAAATTATATGATGCGTCTCATTTAAGCATCTGAGATAAAAGTCACAGTTTTGGCTCTTGTTTGTTTTGTAATCACCAATGGAAAAAGTCTTGTTTTGGTTGTGAGTCCAGACTGAGGACTCTGCGTCTGTCCTTTTTCAGGCAGAGGCCATGGATGAACTTTCCACTCTGGATCTTCTGCTGCTGAAGCTTTTGTAGATGATGCTGTGTGGGAGAGAACTGAAGTATGTGTGTTTTTCATTTCTACTTCCCCTCCACCACACACACACACACACACACACACACTCTCAGCCTGCCCCGGCTCTGATGTTGACCTTTCACCTCCGGCCTGTCAGCGGAGCGTGTCGAGGGTCATTGTTAGTCGGGCCTGGAGCCTGTGGGTGACGCTCAGCACACACACGAGAAGATTCGATGGGCGGACTCCACAGAGGGTCGATGTATTGAATTAGCATTACTGAGCTGTGACTCTCAAGCTGTCGGCTCAACTCTTAGAGTGGATTTTATTAAACTGCATTTCCTCCATTTAGAAACATGAACCCGGGTTGAAATGCCAAGTCTGTGAAGTGACAAAAACATGTTATTGTAGGTCACGTCCACAAGTTTAGTGTTTCCATTATGAAGCTGGAAAGTTTGTGTTCAGCCAAAGCAGAGAGAAGAGTTTGTTGCATTAATTTCATAAACACGTCCCAGAGCCTCAAACCAAAGGGCAGATATTAGAAAAGAAATCAGATGTGATGTTCTACAGTATTAACATCTAGTATTAACAGTTTGCCTCCAGCAGCACAAATGACCAATGCTCTGCGTGAGTTTCCAGTAGGATTCGTTGGTGAAGCTGAAAGGCTGGCAGCCCAAAGTTAAAAATAAATAAGACCTAACAGAGAGTGTAAATCCTCAGACTGGATGGATGGAGCTGTCGTTATTGCTGCTGCTGTTGTTGTGTCCACCATTTCTTATAGAGACCATGGTGTTAATGAGCCTCACATATCAAACACAGCACGCTGCATCCTGTGTGTGTGTGTGTGTGTGTGTGTGTGTGTGTGTGTGTTGGTCAGGGGCTGTATATCTCAGGCTCTGGTTTGCTCTTATTTGTCTTTAAAGCTGCTGTTGATCCGTTCTGACACCTCTGACCTGTTAGCTTAGCATCTTAGCATTACTGATAGAGCAGTGATCCCTGTCACGTCCCAGTTCCACTTTGTTTAAATGAGGAAGTTGTTTTTTTATAAAATGTTGTTGGCACCAAGCTGAGCACAAACCGTCTCGTCCGTCCATAAAACGCTGTCATTATTTTCTATCATGTCCTATATGTAGACGTCACCTGACGTCTCTGATGGTCCGACAGGTGCTGGGGGTGGGTGGGGCATCATGGTGCATTTGCTGTCTGTCAGGGGACGGATGTGGTAGAAATTCTCTGTTGGAGAGTCAGGAGCAGGTTTACCATCTGTCAGCTCTGACGGCCCAGCTATCGATCCCACACTGGGGTCACACCAGGACCCTGACCCCCCCCCCGTCACTACCACGCACACACACACACACACACACACACACACACAGAGGGAGGGTTGGTACGTGACAGTAATGTGACATTTATAACGTGTAGGTGACGGGGATGTGACAGTCGTTTTCCCAGTGTGATGTTCGCTGGTGTTCGCCTGCTGAGCAGCCACACAGCCCTCACCCCATAACCCCCCACACCGACCCCCATCAAAGCCCCCCCACCTCCACCACAGGCTGCAGCACACACACGCTGTGAGCTTCAGTGTGTGTGTGTGAGGTCAGATGAAGCTGTTATGAAGATATGTGATTAAAACTGACAGAGCAACACAGGAGCAAACTACGTACAATGAGATTTAAGTATCTGCAGATCTGGAGTCTTATAAAGCGTCTTGCTTCTAATATTGTGTCTAGAGGTGAAGATTTGCCTATTAATTGATCAGTCGATTGACAAAACAGACAGATCAATAATGCATCAACGAGTTTGATAATTGTATTGTTTTATTTATCAATCCAAGATGCTAATCTCCGTCTGATGCTTTGTCTCTGTCTAACATCATTGGACAGTTTGTGTTTTCTGACATCAATTAATGATTAAACACTAAATAACAACCAGGTTCATTCCAATACAATCAGCTGGTTGTTGTCGTGCAGAACGAGCAGCAACACGCTGAACAAGCCCTGATTCTCAGTGAGGAGTCATTTTAATGAGCAGCTTGTTAGTCTGAACAGCAGGTCATCTGTTCAGACTAAACCGGGTCAAAGGTCATTTTTCACTCGGTGTGTAAATCTCCAGAACTTTGAAATTGTAGGTCACATTTTTAATGAAGGAGCTTTTCTTCAGGTGGTTTCAGATTCAGTGTCTGCGCAGTCTGTTCTCTCCATCCCTGTGGATCGAGGCTTCACGCCGACCTCTGACCTTAATGGTAGGAAAACTATAAAACACCCAAACAAGCAGGACGGTCATGGGAAATAGAATAACAACACAAAATACCCTACAGCCCATTGTTTTTAGAGGAGGCACATACAGGTCTGTGTTTCCACAACAAACTGAAACTAAACACACAGACATTCACCAGTGACACAGTGAAACACAATGTCTCACACACACACTATAATAATTAAAGCCTAAAACACACACTCTACCTCGGTGTGTACAATAAAAGCCTAACACACACACTCTACCTCAGTGTGTACAATAAAAGCCTAACACACACACTCTACCTCAGTGTGTACAATAAAAGCCTAACACACACACTCTACCTCAGTGTGTACAATAAAAGCCTAAGACACACACTCTACCTCAGTGTGTACAATAAAAGCCTAAGACACACACTCTACCTCAGTGTGTACAATAAAAGCCTAAGACACACACTCTACCTCAGAGTGTACAATAAGTCTAAGACACACACTCTACCTCAGTGTGTACAATAAAAGCCTAAGACACACACTCTACCTCAGTATGTGTACAATAAAAGCCTAACACACACACTCTACCTCAGTGTGTACAATAAAAGCCTAACACACACACTCTACCTCAGTGTGTACAATAAAAGCCTAAAACACACACTCTACCTCAGTGTGTACAACAAAAGCCTAACACACACACACACTCTACCTCAGTGTGTACAACAAAAGCCTAACGCACACACACTCTACCTCAGTGTGTACAATAAAAGCCTAACGCACACACACTCTACCTCAGTGTGTACAATAAAAGCCTAACGCACACACACTCTACCTCAGTATGTACAATAAAAGCCTAACACACACACACTCTACCTCAGTGTGTGTACAATAAAAGCCTAACACACACACACTCTACCTCAGTGTGTACAATAAAAGCCTAACACACACACACTCTACCTCAGTGTGTACAATAAAAGCCTAACACACACACACTCTACCTCAGTGTGTACAATAAAAGCCTAAAACACACACTCTACCTCAGTGTGTACAATAAAAGCCTAACACACACACACTCTACCTCAGTGTGTACAATAAAAGCCTAACGCACACACACTCTACCTCAGTGTGTACAATAAAAGCCTAACGCACACACACTCTACCTCAGTGTGTACAATAAAAGCCTAACGCACACACACTCTACCTCAGTGTGTACAATAAAAGCCTAACGCACACACACTCTACCTCAGTGTGTACAATAAAAGCCTAACGCACACACACTCTACCTCAGTGTGTACAATAAAAGCCTAACGCACACACACTCTACCTCAGTGTGTACAATAAAAGCCTAACACACACACACTCTACCTCAGTGTGTACAATAAAAGCCTAACACACACACACTCTACCTCAGTGTGTGTACAATAAAAGCCTAACACACACACACTCTACCTCAGTGTGTACAATAAAAGCCTAACACACACACACTCTACCTCAGTGTGTGTACAATAAAAGCCTAACACACACACACTCTACCTCAGTGTGTACAATAAAAGCCTAACACACACACACTCTACCTCAGTGTGTACAATAAAAGCCTAACACACACACACTCTACCTCAGTGTGTACAATAAAAGCCTAAAACACACACTCTACCTCAGTGTGTACAATAAAAGCCTAAAACACACACTCTACCTCAGTGTGTACAATAAAAGCCTAACGCACACACACTCTACCTCAGTGTGTACAATAAAAGCCTAACGCACACACACTCTACCTCAGTGTGTACAATAAAAGCCTAACGCACACACACTCTACCTCAGTGTGTACAATAAAAGCCTAACGCACACACACTCTACCTCAGTGTGTACAATAAAAGCCTAACGCACACACACTCTACCTCAGTGTGTACAATAAAAGCCTGACACACACACACTCTACCTCAGTGTGTGTACAATAAAAGCCTAACACACACACACTCTACCTCAGTGTGTACAATAAAAGCCTAACACACACACACTCTACCTCAGTGTGTACAATAAAAGCCTAACACACACACTCTACCTCAGTGTGTACAATAAAAGCCTAACACACACACACTCTCTCCAGCTGCAAAACGAGGCTGCAGGAAGCAGGCGGTCCAGTTTTTCTTCTTCATTAGTGTTTGTGCCTGCAGGTGTTAAATAATATTAATGACCTCCAGCATCATTACTTACCTCGGCACTCGACCTGGCCTCAAGTGATTTTATCGACTGCTGAGTGCTGAGCCAGTGTGTGTGTGTGAGATTATTCTGCAGCGATATTATCAGGAACTTTAATAAGTTGATTAGCGTCGAGGCGCTATCTGCTAACTGGATCTAGATGATGATGTTGATTGGACGGAGCACGGCACCATCCATCTTTCTGATTGGCTAATAACTGAAATCCATCACTGTTTTGGTGTGTGTGTGTGTGTGTGTGTGTGTGTCTTGTTCCATCCACTTTATCTGCTCTGCTTCATTTTATTCTTCTTTCTCTTTTCTTGTTCTTCTCATCCCTCGACTTTTGTTCCCTGC